>NW_027526225.1:48056938-48223699 GCF_048455015.1 Haemaphysalis longicornis | reverse complement strand
TAATGACCGAACCCCGAACACCGTGCTGCTGTAAGGATCGCCGATGATCACGTCACTCTGCCACCACGCGCAAGCTTGATGATCACCGTTCACTCTGAACATGCTGTCCTTGACATCGATGCTATCGTAGAGGGTGATCAAAGTTTGTTTCTTGATCGCGGTGTCTCCGTCACAAGAGGCATTTAGCGCTTCAGCAATGCAAATCCCACATTTGGTCACCAATTTAACAGAGGAGTACCAGCATCTGAACAAGTGCGCTTCAATTGCGTTCCTCTAAGAAACGCAAGAAACAAGTCAAGTGATCGCGGTCGCCAACTTTCAACGCCCATGCCCAGATGCTTTCAAGCTGCCGCATCCTTCTGACGTGGAACCGGCGCTGCCGCAAGAAAATCGGAACACATTACTGGATTTGTGCGTCGCTACAACGAGTGTTTATCATCGAACTCAAAATTACGTCAGACACCCCTACCGAAGCACCGAATAATAACCGAAGATGGAGCTCGACCTACCCGAGAGTCACGGTACGGCGTGTCTTCACATGAGCGGGAAGCCATCCGGAAGCAAGTGGAAGACATGCTCTGCGACGACATTAAACAGCCATGGAAAAGCCCCTGGGCGGCTCCTGTCGTACTCATGAAGAAAAAAGACGGTATATTGAGGTTCTGCGTTGACTACCGGCGACTGAACAAGATCTCCAAGAAGGACGTGTACCCCCTTCCACGAATCAAAGACGCCCTCGACCACCTCTGCCACGCAAATTACTTCTCTTCGATGGATTTGAAGACAGGCTACTGGAAAATTGAAATGGACGAGAGAGACCGAGAGAAGACTGCATTCATAACACTGGGCGGCGTACCACCTCTAAAGGAACGGACTAACGGAATGTCTAAACAAGACGATCGCGGATGTGCTGTGTTTGTAGGTCGACGTTGAACATGAGACTTGGGACGAAGTCCTTCCGTATGTCACGTTTGCGTACAACACGGCTATCCAGGAAACTACGCAGAGCACACCGTTCGAGCTTGTCTACGGAAAACGCCGACTACGATGCTTGACGCCATCCTTTCGGACGTAGAAGACGACGACCTCAACGCCGATATCCAAGGATACCTTCAGCATGCGGAGGAGGCCCACCAAGATCTGACAGTCTAGGTAGGTGGAGCTTGCGCCTTGGAGAATTCGACGTTACAATAGTCTACAAATCTGGCAGAAAGCACTCCGACGCCGACTGCCTGTCTCGCACCCAGGTCGACCCACCACCACAACATTCCGACGAAGACGGCGCATTCTTCAGAGCCGTGACAGAAAGCGACCTACCCGCCCAGGAGCGTGCAGACCCCGAGTTACACGTCATGATAGACTATATCGAAGCACGCAATGTCGCCGTGCCTAGGGCCTTCAAACGGAACTTAGCAGCATGCAGCCTGAAAAACGCCGTCCCCGGGAAGAATTTCAGCCCTGGAACGAGAACGAATTATCTTCTGGTCATCCCCGCAGACCTACGTGACGAAATTTTGGAAGCGTGCCACCACGACCCGTCTTCCGGATATCTCGGCACAGGTCGCACTATTGGAAAACTCAAGATTAAGCACTACTGTCCCCGCCCGTCTCCCACTACGTCCGGAGCTGCCGTGACTGCCAGCGACGAAAAACGCTACTGACCAGACCCGCCGGACCTCTGCAGCAGAATGCCGCCCCATCGAGGCCCTTCCAACAGATTGGAATGGACCTTTTGGGCCCGTTCCCTACGTCACGATCCGAGAACAAGTGGATTGTCGTTGCGACAGACTACATGACGCGCTACGCAGAGACCACCACTCTTCCTAGGGGGGCTGCACAAGAAGTCGCAAAGTTCTTCACTAACCAAGTTGTTCTGCGACATGGAACTCCTGAAGTCCTAATCAGCGACCGCAGAACAGTCTTCACTGCGGAGCTTATGTAAGGGATCTTACGCTACAGCAACACGATTCACCGAAGACGACGGCCTACCACCCCCCAAACGAACGGACTAACGGAACGCCTGCACAAGACAATCGCGGACATGCTGTCTATGTACGTCGACGTTGAACATGAGACTTGGGACGACGTCCTTCCGTATGTCATGTTTGCGTACAACAAGGCTATCCAGGAAACTACGCAGATGACACTGTTCGAGCTTGTCTATGGAAAACGCCGACTACTATGCTTGACCCATGCTTCCACACGTAGAAGATGACGACCTTAACGTCGACGTCCAAGGATACCTTTACCATGCGGAGGAAGCCCGCCAGCTCGCTCGAGTTCGCACAACGAACCAGCAGCTGGTGGATGCCGGACGCTACAACCTCCGACGCGGAGTACCACCCGGGGGTAGTGTGTGGGTTTCGGCTCCCATCCGACGATGTGGCCTCAGTACGAAGCTTCGCGATGGCATTTCGGACCCTATCGGATTCTACAACGTGTTGGCCAACTTTATTAGCAGGTGATCCCCGATGATCCTGCCGGAACATCACGACGACGCACCCGTCCCGAAGTCGTCCGCGTGGTTCGCCTGAAACCTTATTACGCAAGATGATACTTTTTTTGTTGTTTGTTCGGACTGTCTTTAATTTTAGTATCGGGTTTATGCCCTCTTAGAGGGGATAATGCTACGTACCATCTTTTGGGTTCGTTTATGTGTTTTTGCCGACCGGCTGGGCCGGGCTATATTATATCTGTTATCCGGGGGTCAAGTGAAGCGCATGTTCTATTCTTAATGCCGGACGTGTGATCTCCTTTGATAGAGAGAGTGTCGTGAACTAACGTCACCAGCCTAGAATAATCTTCTATGATCCACAGTGTTATGGATGCAATTCGACTGTTAGAGAAGCCCTCGCGCCGAGAGATAAATGACCGCAGAGCAGAGGCCGCGGTATTTTGACTCGCCGACGCTCGCCTGCACACGTCACTTTGTTGATTGCTGCTTCGCCGCCTGTGCATTCTTTGAGTTGTGAGACGAGCACAAGTTCGCTCCAATAAACGTCTTTTCCTTCAAGACGATTGCGCCGTCTTGGCTTCGTGACAATATGTTCCCCCGCCCTTCAGTGTGATATGGCTTCAGGACCTTCTGCACTTCGTCGTGGCTGAAACCATTGCTGTTGCTGGGCCAGGTGTCATCAACGCCATCATCGTCATCCGTGTTGACAAGCGACTCGTCCTGATTTTTTATCGCACCGCTCCCCGCATTCAATCGCCGACTTGCCTCGGCGTCGACTGGGACGGCCGTCATCAACCCGGGGGAGATGTAATGGGAAAGGACAATATCCGCGCCGCCATGCCTCGAAAGGAAGAACGTGGCTGCAGGGCGCATCGAGACCGGGCTCAGTTACGGCTGCATGTAAATAGTTCTTCGTTTCATTTAAATATATCGCTTCATCACCATATGGTTCATGTCATCTGCCCCCACGTCATATTAATACGGCAGTGCAGTTATGCCGCAAACGTGCTGGCTGCATCTGCTCCATAGCTTCGGCGGAGCCGTGCATATGAGTCAAAAAGAAAAGAAAAGAAGGCCAAGAAACGAGACTAGCGTTCTTCTCCCAATCTTGTCTTTCCAAAGATAAACTAGTCTTTGAGTCTCCCCTTGTCGTTACGCCCCAAACCTTTTAGGGTATCTTCATCATCATCATCATTATCATCATCTCCCCGGCTTTCTATGCTTGCTGAAACAGCTACTAGCAATAATACGTCATTAAACCACATCACTTACGTGTACTTGTGAAATTTTTGCAGCGGTGCTGAATAGGAAGCTCTGCACATGAGCGCACTACACCTATAGACCAAAACAGCCGTCACATCAATTTCACCTAACCTGGCTGACTCCCTTACCCTCTTTCGAGAACATGTCGTTCCTGCGTGGTGCATCAAAATTGTACTACAGCAAAATATAGCACTCAATGGAGATGATCTGTAGTAAGGAAGTCCTAAAGATTCTCGATAGTTATTTTCTCTCCCTCTGTATGTTGAAATGGACTCATTTGTTCAAACCGTTATAGTCTAGCTTCTTGCCATACGAAGGCTCCTTCACCCACTGATTTGAACGTGAGCAATACACTTCGGAAACATAGGGGGGGGGGGTGACTGAAACCGTCATCACAAAGCTTTATTATAAAGGTCACTCCTTAGACCCTGTTGAAATGGTTGACCAGCGCCGTTGAAAAGACCCCACCGCAGTTTTTATCTGGAGGTTTATCACGCGTTAACATTAGAGTGCTACTAAACTGTCGTGCTCAAATATGTGATTTTGGCCAGCCTTTTATGCCGACCAATGGAGACGCCAACACGTTTGCCTTCGGCGTATCACAACAGTTATTTAAGTGGCAGTAGACGGGGGCAATGAGGGCGTCTCGGCGTCACAGGCCCGATATTCCGCTGTGATCGCGGCACGGCAGTTTCCTTTTCTACAGGGGTATTAGCAAGATTGCATGTCAGAAGAGAGGGACAAGTGTAAATAGAGTTTAGCTATCTCTGACAAGTTTAAGTTAGAACAGTAACATGAGAGGCAAATCGTTGATTGATTGATTGATTGATTGATTGATTGATTGATTGATTGATTGATTGGTTGGTTGGTTGTTTGATTGATTGATTGATTGATTGATTGATTGATTGATTGATTGATTGATTGATTGATTGATTGATTGATTGATTGATTGATTGATTGATTGATTTAACGCTCCGACGCACCGCAGGCGATGAGGCGCCCGTAGTGGAGGGTTCCGGAATAATTTTGACTACCTGCGGATGTTTAACGTGCGCCGACATCTCGAACACACGGCCATTTTTGCTTTTCGCCTCCATCAAAATACCTGCCGCCGCGGCCGGGAACCTAACCCGTGTCCTCGTACGAGAGGGAAATCACGCGTTGAAAAACTATGTTTGGACAGTATTAGGAAACCCTACTAAGTAATATATACAGTGCGCTGCCTTTCGCTCAAAATAGTACACATTTAATGCGCATTCACCGTGATGACCTTTGAGTCCGAAACTTCGAGACACACTATCGTCCTCAAAACAATGGCTAGTTTAGAAGAGGAGAAATATTCGTGTATTGGAGCCAGTCCTGGGCAGTAACTAGTTACTAGTAAGGCTGAAAGTTGGGCTGGTTGGTGTTGAATTAGAACCATTTTACCAGCGAAAATCCGACAGGGACCTAGAAAGCAGCAAACGAGACAGTCGCTAGACTTCAACTGAGCAGCTTTTACTTGAGACACCAAATATATAAAAACGCTAACAGACAGGGCTAAAAATGATAGGACTTCACAAAGATAACAAACAATCTACAATCATAGATGCGTGCCACCCAGAAGGCCAAGTTACGTGCATGCACCCTATTAAGAAGCTCAACTCTTTTGCCGTAAGAGCGATGGAAGGCACGCTGATACAGTGATCTGCCCCCTTGTGAATATGGAAGGCCTCACAGATCTCTCGTTTCACATGGTAGCGCCCATAGTAATTCCTTCTGGGTAACAAATCATTTTTTCAGTAACTTCTAACTGCAACTAGTTACTTTTAAGTCAAAGGAACTTGCAACCCTATGAATTTTTTTTGTATTTCTTTTTTACTTACTATACCTTACAGGCCCGTTAAAGAGCTTTGAGTAAGAGCGGTTGCGTTTATGTAACACCATTAAAAATAAAGGTTGAAAGGGAAAAAAACAAGTACGCAATAATAAACTTTGCATAGTCATCTTTCAAAACTCAATGACACACGTCTTACGCGTTTCTAGTAAACAATTATTCCAAACACACAAGTTTCTCTTTAGAGTCTAAAGCAGCAAAAAACACTCAGATACAAGGAAAAATATCCATAACAAGTAACAAAAGTTTTCTGGCAATTCATCATTATACAATAACTGGTTATTTGTCGTGATTATTCGTCGAATTTGGCCAATAATTTTGTCTACATGCGATGAATTTTGCGATTGAAATTAAGTGTTTGATATGCTACGCTGTATGAAAAGACAAAGAATTTTGATACTTCCTACTGTTCGGACGGTATTGGTTCCAATCTGAATTTTTATGCCCGGTGGGGCTTCCGATCTACGCTTCGCGGGTGCAAGAAGGAGCTTAGATTTCTCAGGTGAACAGTTGAGTCCTCCCGCACCCGCCTTCTCGACAACCACCTGTGCACCAGCTTGTAGGGCTTCTTCTATGAGGGCATCGCTACCACTCGATGCCCAGAGTTTAATGTCATCCGCGTAGAGACTAAATTGGAGGTGAGGGATTCTTTCCAGCCTCTTGCGGATGTTGAAAAAGGCAAGATTAAACAACAGCGGAGACACTACGGCGCCCTGCGGAGTGCCAACTGAGGGGAGTTGAAGAACGTCTGATGTGACGTCTCCGACCTGACTTAGTTGTAAGTATAGTGAACTAGAATACTGTAAGTACGTTCTCCAGGGGAGTCTGTTGCCAGCCCTTGCAAGATTGGCTTGTGTGATAGCCGCTCAAATGCCTTCGTGAGGTCTAGGGCAAGTATAGCGGCCGTATCCATTTTTGACGGAGGGGTAATTGTTTCCCGGGATAGTTGAAGAAGAGTATCCTGAATGGACAGTCCTGATCTAAAAACAGTCATGGAGTGAGGAATAAAATTAGTAGAGTTGAGATAATACATAAGGCGAAAAGGATGACGTGCTCTAGTACTTTTACAACGCATGAAGTGAGAGAGATGGGCCGAAGATGTTCAATATTGAGCGGCTTTCCAGGTTTAGGTATCAGGGCAATTTTTGCGTGTTTCCAGGACTGGGGTAGAACGCCGAGTTCCAATGATGGTTATAGTATTTTGTAAGTGTTGAAATAGATTAGTCGTCTAGATTGCGGAGCATCTTATTAGTGATGCCGTCTTGTCCAGGGGCCGATCCTGGGCAAATGTGGAGGAGGGCGGCTGGACCTCCGCTTCCGTTATTTTAGCATCTAGTTCAGCATTAGCTTCCCCTGAATAGGACGGAAGGGCCTGTCTATCTGCTATCGGGATGTAAAAAGGGCGTACCTTATTAGGAAGTGGCTGATTTGTGCCGGGAAATTATGAACTATGGCGGATAGTCGCTTCAACTGAGTTGTGTTGGACCGTTCGGGGTCTAGAAAATGTCTGAGAAGTGACCATGTGCGTTTCATACATAAATTTCCCTTCATGTGATATCAGATCTGGCGCCATTGATCTCGCACTAATTCGGCAGCGTGGTTTTCTATGGATTTGAAAGTAAGTTGCGCTTGTTGTGAACACTGAGACGGACACGGGAAAAAAACGTAGACTTTCACGGGAAGACTTCTCGTGAAAGTCTACGTGTTTTTTTTTTTTTTTCGTGTCCATCTCAGTGTTCACAACAAGCGCAACTTACCTTCAAAAGCATGTTACACCAACTAGCCCGGCATCAAGGTTTACTGAACTTCTTTTCTATGGACTCGGAAAACTCAGCTAGGTTCAGTTGGAGTTTGCGGGTGTGCGTGTTGTTTCGCCAGCGGCGTTGTTCGCTTTTAAATGCTTCCCAGATGTGCTGTAGCTGGGAATCTACTACATCCGAAGGAATTTCCGGGTCTAAGCGAGCGCTTACAAGTCGGGCATCGGAGATGATACTGTCTACCCAGTTTTCGAAGTTGTCGGTGCTAACTTCTTGTGAGGGGTTATCACCACGGACGTTGCGGAATACATACCAATTAGCAAAATCGGTTTGTCTGGGTCGCGCCGGAATGGTGTCGTCGAGGAAGATATCCGTTTGAATAATTAAGTGATCGCTGCCCAGTTATGAATCGGTGCAGCCCCAACGGCAGAGCTTGATTTTGTGATTGAGAGTGAGGTCTGGGGAAAACTCTTTTTGGACGCTATTGCAAATTCTGGTGGGTATTGACGAATCTGACTCAATGACAAGCCTGTGTGCTGGTATTTTTTCCCAAAGCAGGCGACCCTTTTTTGTATAACGGGGGTATCCCCAAGCAGTATGAGGGGCATTGAAGTCCCCTGATATGATCAGCATGTGCTTATGGGCTGCCTGCTTCACGAGAGAAAACAAATAACCAAATTTGAGTGCAGTATCTTTGGGGCTGCTATATACGTTAAGTATGTATATCCTAAGTGCATCTCGTTTAGGGGGAAATAAGACGACAAGCTCATGTGCGATATCAACGCTATCGAATTGAGATCTTTGACCTGGTACATTCCGTGGAACCGGGACCGCCGTTTTTGGATTGCTTATACATTGTAACGCCTTGTAACCCGGGAGCTTAATTGCAGTGCCTGTTTCCTGTAAGACAATAACTACAGGGGGTAACTCCATAGGCTGAATGAGCATCTGCAGAATGGGGCGTTTCCCGCGGTACCCTCTGCAATTCCATTGCCATCTAGACTTGGAGCAGCTCCTTATTGTTGCTCATACGTGGTGTCATAAGGGGGGCTGGTTCAAAGCGGGAGGATCCATGGAAGCGTTAATATGGGAAAAAATTTCCCTCATGAAATTGTGCAGTTCCGTTCGTAGTTCCTCAATGTTGGCCTTAACAACGGAAAGATTGCCTTGCAGAGCGTGATAAATTTTGGAGTATTCTGCCTTTTGCTCCAGGAGCGCCTGCTTACATGAGTCTTCTATAGCGGTAAGGCGCTTGCTCACCAGTTCCTCTCCGTCCGACAGGGCGAGAGCGGACTGGGAGTCGTCTGAAATTCCCTTATGCTTTGGTGGTGTGGGATTGGGAGAGGGAGGGGGAGCTTCTCCCACGTGAGGAGTAATCCGCTGTTTCAGAGATTGCTTTTCCTGCCTGAGTACTGCGTTCTCCTGGCGAAGGAGAGTCATTTCCGCCCTAATGGCGTTAAGATCTTTAAGGATGTCATGGGAGGGAGGGAGGGGCGGGAGTGGGTGCGACGAGCCAGGGTGGGGAGGCGCTCGGGTAGCTCACCTGTTTTCCGGAGTTAAGTTCGGATTTTGACGAGGTGACCCGGTGGTGGCGCGAGAAGGAGTTGCCACGAGTTGTTGTTTTGGGTCCCGCTTCATTGGCCTGGTGGGTAGGATGATCCTACTGTTTGTCCTGTGATCTTGGGAATTCGGCGTTTTTTTCAGGGGTCCTGTTCTGTTGTGCCCTTCAGACACGATCTGGGCAAATGTGGGCTGCCGTCTGCGCGGTTGGAATTGTTCAGGGCAATCCGCAGTCCCAGTGACATGAGGTCCCTCACAGACGATGCACCTGGGAGAACAGAGGTGGGCTTCAGCGGGGTTCACTGTGCCGCAGCTGGAGCAGCGGGAACGAGCTAGAGCGTTGGAATTCGGGCACATATCTGGTCTGTGTCTGGCCTGCCAACATGTTGTGCAGGCCTCTGTCTTCATCCTCAACGGCTTGCACCGATAGGTAGTGGCCCTGTAGCGGATCCATTAGGGGACTTGCATGCCGTCGAAGAGAATTTGAACCATATTGGATGACTTCAACCTTTTTGCGTCCAGTATTTTAAGTTCCGGGTTGTAGTTGCAAATGCTATTCATGGTCTGCTCTGGATTATCGTCTTCGGGAATGTTGAAGATAACACCAACAACGGTGTTGGCTGGTGCCGAGACGTGAGCGGAAATTTCTTACTGCTGTCCACGGAGCGTGAGAGAGTTGATGTTGGCCTACATTTTCGCTCGGTCCTCTGATGGGGAGCTGATGATGACGTAGTTGGCGACCTGGTTAATTCTTATCTGGAAATCTCGAATAGGGGATAACCCAGCTTTAGGCTGGATAATGTCAGCTAGCGTTGCTTGTACAACAGATTTTAGCGCTAGTTCACCGCTTGGGCGTAGGATAATTTTGACGTCGGAGGCTGTCAGTGGGGAAGCAGATGGTTGGCGCTTGGGAGGCCGCCGTTGGCTTTGTTGTGCTGGGCGCATTGATCCTCGGGTATTCATCATCCTTGTGGAAGCTTGTTCCGTGGCGTGCAGGACTTGTTGGCGGGGCCGGATGGTGGCCCAGCCAGGCTTCTCAAACTCAGCGGGGTCCATCGCTTCCCCTTCGACGACGTTTTCCATGCTGGGGAATTGAGTGGCGTCTCTGCGCCGCAGCCGGTAGAGTGGAACGCCACCGCTGTGGCTCAGACGAGCGAGATTGAATAGCGAGGCCGAAGTCGGTCTAGCGCCGTGGGCGGCGTGGTCGCGCTTTCAAATATTTGTAACTGTCTGTTGGGCACTCCGATGTCCAAGATATTGAATCCCGGGAATCCCTGTGGCACAGCGATCCTCATGGCGCCAATGTTGAGAGCGAGGGTGTCAATATAGCAAAGAAACGAGAGGCTAAAGACGGAGCCGGTGTGAAGGGCATCCGCCGAGGACCACCTTTCGAGGAGAACAGCCCAGCTGCTGGACGTATATGGGACCCGCGAAGAAGGTTCCACCCCGTCTTGTGCCTCCGTGCGATAACCATTTAATGCGCTCGGTAAAGTTGATTCCCTCTCGAGAGAGAGGACCGTGCAACGTGCACATTAAGAAGGAGGGTAGAAACACTCAGCAAACGCAACACGACAGCAACCTAATAATAAAAGTGAAACTGTGAGAGCAGCAGAATCTGCAATTCAAATGAAATACCCACACGAATTACCACCTGCTGTCACTGAAAGTAGGCACACAAAAACTGCAATTTTCTATAGGAACCTTTGCATAGCCGTCTCTTACAATTAGAAAAAACCTTTCAGTCAGTAAAGAGCTTTCGCAAGGCAGACTACGTATATTTCAAGAGAGTCACACTGAACTGAAACGCATGCGCTATATGTGTGAGAAAAAGAATACTCCTATTAAAATCCCATTATAGAAAACCGGATTCGTAACGTTCGCATTATTACCTGCAAGGTTAGTGTTTTCTCTACACTGCCAGATATGCAAGTCGTACAGTTGAACCTAAATTCAGTAGTTGAACTTATATTATCCACCAAAAAGCACGTTATACATTCGTCTTCTAAACACGCAGTTATCGCCCGATTTCAGTGAAGCAAAGCCAGCTGACACGCTGAAATCACATTGGCAATATCCTCCCCTCGCAGATCTATTCTCTCGCAGATATTTCTCATCGTAGCAGCTCTAGAAAATGGGTTCCCTTTTTCTACACTTCTCTCTCTATAAAAACTATTCAACTGAATGTGGTCGGGATTCATCGTGCCTTTCCTGCTATAGCCGCTTGGTGATGATATTGATGATACAACCTCCACCTCCACCAAATGATACAAGGTAAAGCTGCGTTTACAATGGTGTATTTACGATATTCATTCAGAGGCTAGTTATAACAAACCACGATGGAAGAAAGCACCGCGCAAGCCAGGGAGCGAACGCGCTTCACCGGCAGCGTCCTCTTCATCTCTCTTCTTGCTGATGATGCCCGCTAGCACAGTACATGAATGCCGTCCTATTTGTGGGGAATCTAATTAATTCCCCGTAACAATATAAAACGGTTTTTTCAGTGTCTACATCGCGGGGGAAAGAGTTCAGTTGTTGCGTCATTTATGTTGTTAATGACACCACAAAACCAACATATCTGTGTAGGCCGTAGCCATGGCTGTGTGCTAAAAGCAGATATGAAAGTCAGTAGAAGCTAAAACAAAACCGACAAATTGGCCAAAATCAATCGAGTCACTAGGAATTCAAAGCTAAAACAGAGCAAAATAAAGTGCCATCTGCTTAACCACAATGAAGCATAAGATACTGGGCTCTCGCAGAGAAATAAAGGTAACAGGTCCTTTATATTGGGTCATATGAAAGAATTGGCATACGAGCATTAGGGTGTCTGAGTGATATTTTAACACAGTCCCTTCGACTATAAAATGTGCCTTCCTTTGTAATGGGCCTGCACAAATACGATAATTCACGCCTTCCCTACTTTTTTCCGGGTCTCGCAGCCAAGCGTTTACTTTATAAACTAGTCCTGCAATTTCCGAGCCGTGAAAGAAGCAGCTAACCTTTTGGTAAGTCAGTTGCACCCAGGAAACCAAAGGTATAAAAAAATGTCCCTTAGGCACGACATTTTAAACCTCTTTATACATAGCTGCTGTAGCGTTCAATTAAAATGAACTTACAATTTTTTCTACGCTCGTTAATTTCAGCCACAATTGGAAGCCATCTCAGTTCGAACTAATTAAAGAAAAAAATAAAAATATTACACACCACTTAACAAGCAGTGGGACATTCCGAAATTTGGATGCTTGAATATGCCCCTGATTGCATTGAAGTTGTGGGGATCGCAACTTTCACGCGAACCCCTTTCTGGCTATAGCTTCCTCTAGCTACTGGCGTTGTCAAACGCACCTCGCTCACGCGACGGGAGCCATACGGAAGGCCGCCAGCGACCGGAGGGTTTGTTGTCGCCGGGGTGGAGGTGACCCTTTTCCCCTGTGCCTTACCGGAAAACCAGTGCTTCCTCCGCACTAGCGCCACCAAATGGCGAGGTCTGGTCGGTTGTCTCACGACGAGAGGACGCTCTTTTGTCTTGGGGATGCGGTATCACGCGGACGTTTCGGCGCACTAGTTCGGAGTCCGGACCTGGGGAACGTGCCACAAAGGGACGTTTCCGGGCCAGCTCGGAGACTGCACCCACGCTCGCACGCGCGGCGCCCCGCTGCTGCGGTATTCAACCAGTGAGTCGAACCATATGCCTCGCTCCCAATGTTACCGTTACGGCCTACGATGAGTCTGCATGCAGTGTATTTGATTTGCAAGTTGCAATAAATGCGCCATTGGTGTTTTGCCCATGTCGCCCCTGCCTTTATCTGTCTCCGCAAACAACGGACCCGTTCCCAGCCGGCCTTCGCAAGGCATGTTTGCTGACTGCGGATGGCTGCGGTGTTGGAACTACGTAGTGAGCTACATGTAGAACCCCACAAAGTCTACCTATGTCTTTAAAGCGATTGCCAGCACATTTTGCACTGACAAGCGGATGAAGCAGAAGGCATCATCCCTGTTTCAATAACGGAAGAACAGCCCTGCAGCATTACACCAGGCCAGAACTCCATAGCGGATGGCCGCAATTGCGGTTGGCCCTTCACCCTCTGGCCGGGACAGATTTTGCATTTCTGATTAAAGAAATGATGTCAAGATCTCTGAGTGCACCACACAACACACTGTATTCGCACCCGCATTGCCAATAACACTTATTACAGCCTTCAGCCAAGAGTATTTTGGATTAATGAATCCCATTTTAATTTTTCACTTTGTTCCCGAGGCTGCGCAGCCTCGCGTGATGGCAGTGGGGGCGTTTCCCTGGCCGGATTTGAGGCGTCACGCCGCCCGCGCCGTGGTGCGTAGTTCAAATTTTCTGTGACGAAACCTGCTTGCATTCCAATAAACTGGCTTCTTATTCATTGCTATTTACGAAGCTTGGCCGGGCCAAATGTTGAACATGGAATCATCAATGACACAAGTTCAAATTAACGAGCTTTCACTGTAGTAGGCGTCACTCACACCCACCGGGGTGGCTCAGTGGGAAAATGTTGGGCTGGTGGGTTAAAAACCACCTGTTGGATCTACTTTTATAACAGGGTTGAATGTCGAAAACGCCCATAGGTTGATATTTGGCGCATGTTAAAGATCTGTGTGTTGTGGAAATTAGTGTAGAGCCCTCCACTACGGCACGAAGCATAGGCCTGTAGTACGTTTGGCGCATTCAGCCCCACAATCTATCAATAAAATTTTGCGCACAGGCAACGAAGTTTCCTAAATAGTACAACAGAAGTTATATATGAAGGACGCTTGTAAAATTTGTATGTTTTCATGATTACAAAAAATACCGTTATGACACTTTGAACAACTGTTATATACATTCACGACTAATGAAATGGAACAAACTTATGACCTGACAATGTGAGGTTGGAGGGTGGCCAAAACAGCACATATGGAAAATACCTCCCATGGAAGATATCAGGGCAACCTGTTATTTAGAATATCAGACACCATAATTCGCACTGGAGCAAAGCCATATGTTTACTCCATTTACTTATGTGTAAATGGAACACCGCTTTGCAGCAAATGGCGGCATAACTAAAAAGTTTCTTTTATGTTAGAGTAGCCCGAATGCTAGTAAACTCCTTCTCAGCAGGCACAGTATCACCAGACCCAACCAAATTCAGGAAGCCCTACCTTGCTGTTATGTGGTTGTCTTAACATCGTCCAACGTAGGCCTTTTATTTGGAAATAATCATGCCGCTCGGGGCTATGGCGACAAAACATTTTATGTAGGGCATCATTTGTGTGGCATAAAAAGAGAACCCTGTTGGTTGACGTATTGGGGCGTTTTAGTTTAAATTCCGGTTCTGCGATGATTAAAGTGCTTTGAGAGTATTTTACCTGAAAACAGGCTGTCTGAGTTAGTTTTATGTCTGACAGACGTGGTTTATAAATCTAATTTTCGTTGATTGATGCCAGTGTGGGAACGAACGAACAAGAGGCACCGCTAACGCTGATCTCATGGACGGCAAAAAGATGTGCAGCGCACTGAGTAGCAATCCGAGCTTCTGCATCATTGAGAAGATGAGCGTGTTCTCAACTGTGACTGCACAGCTCCTTTCACAGACTTTTTGTATTAAGCTCAAGCGTAATGCGAATAGATTGTTTGCCGCACCGGCAACACTCCCAATTTCTTCGGGGTTGTGCATCAGGCTTTCAAGACGAACAAAAAAGCATGTTCTGGTGCTAGGCCAGGATGCCTAGCTTTGCCAACCTTCTGTTCAGATGAACTGTCGGTACCACGTGAAATGGGTGGGAACTCAGCGGTACCCTCTGTGGCGTGAAGTCCGGGCACCTAACCTCCCCAGAATCCTTGCCTGGGTCATTCAGCAGCATTCACTGTGGGGCCTTGATCTCCCAGAGGACGCGGTGCACCGCTGGTTGAGGTCACAGGTCCATTGTTTTCATAAAACAAAAAAGAAAACAAGGTGAAAATAAATGTCAGCTATAATCTAGCTACTTCCGCGAGAGAAAAACACAAGGTCTATATCATCTTTTGACGGAGTGCTTTTAAAGCACTGAACCGTTAGTAGCCTCAGTCATGGTGTTTTGCACCCATGCTTTGCACCACGGTTGTTCTAATAGTGTTGCTGCTCTTATGGAAGAATAAAAATACGGTGGAGAAGATCGTGCAATTCCGTTGGGCCGTAAAAACACTTAAAATCAAAGCTGAAACGTCAGTAGTGTGGCTTTGACGATATGCTCGCTAGCCATAGTGTGTTGGAACACCTAGTGCTGGTGCTATAGTGGCCTCGTTAATCACATACTTTGAGCAACATATTTTCAGGCTGCTAGCGAGACATACCATGCTGACACACAAAGAGATTGATTGCCTGCCGCAAATACCATACGGCGGAATTCAGTTTCCTAGCAGGAAAACATGCATATTTTTCTTGCACTTTTAAAATTACGTCTCGGAGAAGCTTCTCCGGTGCTAGCTGAGCGAGGTGACGACACATCCCCAGACCTTTTGTGCCACCTGAATGTAAACGGTGCCATGTTCTCAGCATTGCTTTTTGTACCACGTTTCAGAAAGCTTACGCAAAGAAGGGATTGATAGCAAAGCAATAATAAAGCACGAAATTAAGGGGTCATGATAGCTACTACCAGTTCCTTTGGCTACTACCTGCACGTAAATTAGTAGTACGTGAGGTTTTCAACTGTTGGATATCTTGTGAGGGTTCGCCAAGCTTTATTTTGTTCTTTGCGTGCAGCCCTACACTCATCGTTCCACCATGATCTGGGCCTTTTTTGTGTGTTTATTGAAGCTCGAAGAATAGCGGAATGCGCGTCATCGATAATGTGCCCAGTAATTATGTCTGTGGCTTGGTCAATGTCTAGATGCTGTATGGATGTCTAAGAAAGCTGAGATAATTCTTTGAACTTCTTCCAGTTTGCTCCCTCTTCTGTAAACCTTGTTGGGATGGTTGAAATTGCAGGGTTGTGAGTTTGTAGCGGCATCATCACGATAGCAATCATCAGCGCCACTATCATCATCCACATGCTTTCACCACTATCGTCATCAGTGGACTGGCACGTCAGCAGTGCCACGCGCCTCGCGAGAGGGCCACAAGATCGAACCGCGAGTCAGCAGCTGGGCGGCCGCACGTCAGCACCGCTCCCACTCCTGGCCGGGCGTTCAACGCAACCTGAATAAATGTAGGAGCCCGCCAACCGAGTCAGCCTTCCTACAAGTGGTGACCCGGACGTTCCCTACAGCCCGCCTCGACCGCTTTTACTACCCCAGGCCAGGGCTCTGGTGATTGCCGTTGCTCCGTGACCGTGCAATCTTGCCGATCCTCGTCGCCAGCTACGCCAGCGTTGCACGTGAAGTACACCACGACGTTGACGCTACGGCCGGCTCCACTGCAATCAGGGCCTGACTCGGGTGCAACGTACATCGTGCCACCCTTCGCGGAGGCCAACAACACAGCCACGACTTCTGCTCCGTATCAAACGCCCCGAGAGCACCTCGTGAACCGCGACGTGCAGGATGACCAGGAGTGCGTTCGTGAAACTCAACGCCGACGTCGCCATCGACACCTTAAGCGCCCGTCGCGGAAACGAGTTTCATCGCTGGTACTTCTGCGACGCACTCTTACGAGACCTCATCGCAATCTTGACCAGCGTCTTTTGTACACGCGCTGTAAACGGCGACCACTGTTTTGGGCCCATCATCGGCGTTCCGGGACTTGGGCGCTTCGAACCCGCGCAACAAGGCTGCACCCGAACCAGTCCTCAAAACGTCGCCATCAAGCCTATAGGCGTGCTCGTACTAACAGTAACACACCAGTGGACTTGCGTCACAAAAGGCTGCGCGTAAAGCGCCCATTCAGCAAACATCGCCTTGTCTACGGAGCGGCCGCGGCTGGTGTCATTCTTTCTTCGGGGTTGCTCCACCCTGCGCCAACCCGTCCCAACCCCAGCTCCCAGCCTCGTTCACCAGAGGTTTCCCCACATCCCGGACGCTACCTCGCCGACGACCAGGACCATGCCGTTAGTCAACCCCTGCCACTTGACCACTGCCTGCCCACGGACTCTTCCTGACAACGGACAAATTGTGCATACCTGTACATAGTTTGTTTCCCGCCACACTTGTTATACATCTGTCATCTTAACGCGCTACGCGCTAGGGGGGGGGGGAGCCCTGTAGCAGCATCATCGCGATCGCAATCATCAGCGCCACTATCATCATCCACATCCTTTCACCACTATCATCATCAGTGGACTGGCACGTCAGCAGTGCCACGCGCCTCGCGAGAGGGCCACAAAATGGAACACGACTGAGCGCCTGGGCGGTCGCTTGCCATCGCCGCTCCCACTCCAGTTCCGGCCGGGCCTTGCGCACCCCAATAAAATGTAGGAGGGCCGCATCGCCTCACCGAGTCCACGGCTCCGCTTCCTGCAAGTTAATTTAAGTATGACAGGAAAGTGATCACTGCCATATAGATTTGGAGCAATGCTCCATTCAACTAGAGGAAATAGGGTGGCGGACCCCAGCGCTAGGTCAATAGAAGGAAATGTACTGTGTGTTGCGCTTAAGAAAATTCCTTGTTTTTTATTGAACAGGCACGTGCCCGAGGACAAGAATTTTTCTACGAGTCGCCCTCGGTGGTCCGCCCATGCTGAAACCCAGAGCGGGTGGGGAGCATTCAAATCCCTTACTATAAGTATGATGCCGGGAGTTCATCTATTAAAATTTCAAACTCTGTTTGTGTTAGGTGATAGTCGGGCGCAATGTATATTGAGCATATTGTGATTAGCCTACCAAAAATAATAGCTCTCATGGCTACAGCTTCTAGATTAGATTGTAGGTTTAGTTTTTGGCAGGCCCCCGACTTTTTACAGCTAAAGCTACACCACCTGATGAATAAGTGCAGGCGGCTCTTTCTTTTCGATAGATAGTGTATTCCCTAAGAAAGTTAGTTTGCTCACTATTCAAATGTATTTCTTGAAGACATAATATGCTTTGCTGGTACTCTGTAAGGATTTCATATATGTCGTCAAGATTTTTGATTACGCCTTTACAATTCCAGTGAATTAGGCTTTCTTTCATATTTTATTTACTAGAAGAGGAGGTGTAGTGTGTTGTGTTTCTGGAGTGTCAATTGTTTTTGGGTGGTTGAACTCTTGGAGGTGGCTTATTCTGGCGCTCCAGGGAATGGCGCCTTTCTATGTATGTTTGTGAAGCCGGTGAGGCCTGCATTACATCCAGCTCTTCATCTGATGGCAGAAGAGTAGCTGATGGGTCAGGCTCCTTCACCCGTGCACCCCTAGGAGTGCTGGGTCTTCGTTCCACAGAAGGCTGCAGCAGCGCAGCGTTCGCGGAAGAAGAGTCGGCGACTCCCACATCCTTGCCCGTCAGGCCTTCAGGGGCCAGTGGAACAGGCCTCTGCAGTGGAGACTCTCTCACGGCAGTGGTGGTGGACGCCACTACCACCGGTGGTTTCCCAACCGGCGGAGCAGTGTCCTGGGCTGCATTGGGCAATCCAAAGGGGGGCGGGGGCAGGACCGTGTCTGCACTGCAGTACTTGGTCGCTGCCTCGACAAGACGCTGCTCCGCCCCCCAGCGAGCTGTGTCGGCATATGCTCTAGACGACAGCAAGCGTGCTTTTTGTGCGCTTTGGCAAAAGTGATGTTTTCAGTGACTTTCAAGTGTATGATTTGGTTTTCATTTTTGAAGACGTCACAAGACCGGGAATAGGCAGGGTGGGGATTTTCGCAGTTTGAGCATTTAAATGTGTTGCTTGGGCAATGTTCGGTTGGGTGGTCATGCTGAGCACATTTTCCACATGTCAGCCTACCTCTGCATGTGGTCGTGCCATGCCCATAATGCTGCACTTGAAGCATCTACGAGTGTTTGGAATGTAAGGGCGACCTGACAGCGAATGAAAGCAGCATTGATGGTCTGAAAAAGAAAGCTTCTGTCAAAGGGTAGTACAACATGTTTTTTCTTCATTTCTTTGCCGTCGCGTCTCATAGTAATTCGTTTTACAGCTGTTACACCTTGATCCCGTAGGCCTTCAAGAAAATCTTGCTCTGTTTCATTCAAAAGTTCTATTTCAGAAATGACCCCCTACGAAGTGTTCAGGGAGCAATTCGCTGAGACAGATACTTTGAGGCCACACATGTCAATATGGTTTAGAAGCTTGTCTGACTGGTTCTTGGTGTATACTTCGACACGTATATCACCTGATGACAGTATATTTGCCTTATAATTGCTACCAACAATATATTCAAAGGATCCTGCCACTTTGAACACGGACGTGCTTGCGAGTGAGATTTCAGCTTCAAGAAAGAGAATCACGAGGAATTTTGGAAAGTTCTGTGGTGCGCAAAATATTTGGCTGTTGGACAGTAACATAGCTGCTTCGGTGCGGACCATTTTCGGGGCCTGATCAGATTGGGAAGGGGTTTTTGAAAATAGCGCGCCATACTATATGCAGGGAACAGGGGTACTTTCTTCTTTGACGTTACCGCGGTAGTCAAAGAGGTCCAGGAGCCTCTGCCTGCTATACAGGCAGGTAGCCCATCGGCCGGAGCTTGACCAAGGCTCCAACGGCCACCGGTTGCGGTTTCTGCCCTTCACCTCTAAACACCTCACCGTGGTTGGACATAGCTTATGTATGGGAGCTCGGGGTCCGCGGTGTCGCTGCTCACCGTCACCGTGAATACTCAAGGTGCCCCCTGCGGGGGCGGCAGTGACGATCTTGTGTAAAAGAATAAAGATAAAGATCCGATACTTCTGACATGTGCTCGTTTTTTAGCCTAGTTGCACTGTTACAAGATAGTAGGAACTGGCCAGAGTGTCAGAAACGTCGTAACTGTGTCAGCTGTCACCTAGGCCAAGACATACAGTAAACTGAGATCACTTGCACCCGCCCTGCTCTCCCTGCCAACTTCCGGTAAACTGACGTCGTTCGTACTCTTATTCATGTAAATCCACTTTACACAACGCCTGCAAGATATTTTATACTTACTTCAGGCAACCAGAAGGCAACCACCGATTACCAGCCCACCTCCGAACAGGCTGACTGATCGACTGACTGAGTGACCGATTGATTGAATTATTGATTAATTGATTGATTGACTGATTTATTGATTGACTGATTGAGTGATTGAATGATTGATTGATTGATTCATGATTGATTCATTGATCAATCGATTGATTCACTGGTTGATTGATTGAAAAGTTCCACGCTGGGGACCGACACTTTGGCTACGATGCGCGCCGTGGTTGAGCTTTTTATTTGGGTGACGTAAACAGGAAACATTGTATGGGATAGTATCAACAAAGAACTATTCATGTTACTACAGAATATTATGGCCGATTTTTTGCTGTAATGCAGTCTCTGCCACTCAAATAATTGCAACTAGGAAAATAAAACTACGGAATAGGGAGACAGAGATATAGAGCCAGAGAAACCTAAAAGGAGGCTAGTCCTCTTCTGCAAAAGGGATGAACGAAGTTGAAAAGAAAAGTTACAATATTTGGAGAAAGAGACTTTAAGGCACCCGGATACTAGCACCGAGAAAAAATTCAAATAATATAAGTACAATGGATGATTCGAATACAAAATAGCAGTTTTTCACAGATGCCCACACATTCTGAAGACGGAAATAAGCAATACATGGTCACAAAAGATCACAAGATCCACTGATTGGCGGTAGGTTCAGAAAAAGGGATTCCCTCTGACCTTCAATTGTTCATTAAATATCACCAGAGTTCATTATCAGCGGTTGTCTTCACGCAGCGTCGCTTATTTTATTTCACTAATGAGCACAATCATTGGAAGCGATGCAAAAAATATAGGCGCCCGTTTGAAGGCCACACATGACAAAGCATTGAATTGTTATTTACGGTGTGTGCAGACAACATATTACCAGAGCATCCAAATATTTTGTCTAGAATTTTAAATGCAGCCTACATTTCTTTTATATTGAGTTGCTTTTCAACGATTGAAAATATCAACAGAATAGTTTACAGGAAAGAAGACATCTCAATGTGGCATCGATGGCAAGGAAGAGCATCCCGACTGGTAAACACACACGACTACGCAGCCATTGCCGTATTCGAAATAGTGAAGAAATAGGAAGTATCAATTTTATAAGAGAAAATCGCCTAAGTAAAAGAACAATTCTCAGGGCACTTAAAAGGCTGTACGAAGGAAGCCACAAGTTTGGTTCATAAAATACCGCTTTGTCCTGGTAACAAGGATATCATATTTACCGAATTCTAAAATAAATAGTGCAGATATTGGAGGAAACAGATGCAGCAGTGGTAACCCCACAGCCACGTTCCGGCCATTCTTCTAAGACGTCACCGAATAGTTTTAGTACAATTGTTGGGCCCAACCTAAGTAATAGCTAAAAAACATGGCTGCGTGATTATATTGGAGCCTCAAGTTTTGTTGGATCGTTTCATCACAATTCTAACGTGCGGTTAACACGCTGATAACTGTTTTATTGCTGGCCCGTGTTTAGTCACCGCTACACAACACACGTCACAGTAGCGGACAATCTTACGGTTTTCCCATGTTTTTTGCGTTTTTTAAGTTGAAAGCGCTGGTCGTAGCTGGGATGGAAAATAATTTCTGACTACGTACGTAAGCAAGTGGTATTTAAATAGAAAGTTGGTGGTGCGCTCATTTCTCGACTCTGCATGTGGCCTGACAGTGTGGATTTGCTTCTTTGTACATTGGCGGTTGCTGTACCTGTCGGCGGTACTGAATCTTCTCGGGTTAGTCGCCCGTTATTGTCTCGCGTGCACCCACTAAAGAATTTTGAAGCATGTTTGTCAGAGCGTCCTTCCTTAGACTTTTCGGCATTTTGTAAAATTTCGTGTTAATTGTGGCGTTGTGTTGGTCTGCTTAGTTGCATAAATGTACTGTGCTAATCAAACCGGAAATGATCGATCTTGCCAGTTGCGCGCACGAAACGTAGAATGCACAAAAGAGAGCGTGAGAGGTACGTCACGCTGTTCCGCCCAATGTTGACATGCGTTCTAAGCGTTAGCGGCCGTTCTGGTTTAGTTTATCCCTGCTGCGTGTGAGGTAGTTGTTCCATGTTTCTACCAATGCCTTTGATAAATTCAGATGGTCTATCTACATTGGTCAAGTTTAGCTTGCTCCCTGACGTGTAGACAAATGGAAGGGACAGTAGTTGTCTTGGCAGTAGCGTAGTAACAGAACATTAATTTTGTGAAGGGGAAGAAAGGTGGAAACATGCAGAAAGTGCACTGCCGCTTCTACGCTGGCAATATCAGAGCTAACCTGAGGCCTCCAACTAATTGCCCATAACGCTCAGGTGCTTACTATTACAAGTACTAACTTCACAGAGGACGTTTAACAAATAACCCATTCCTGTATTTCATGCCTTCAATGTCATATGCAGCACTAGGGTTGGAATAATTTTCAAAACGCTTAGGTGCAAAGTTGTTGCATCCCAATGTGCACGAAACATTAATCCGTTTCAGTTCGCCCATGAAGTTAGAAAATATGCTACATTCCGTATTCATTCTCTATGACCGGTACAGAAAGAGACTATGGCTGACCTTTGACCCTTGAGTTGTTAGGGGAGCAAACGTTCGCTCCAATAAACGTGTTTTCCTTCAAGACAACTGCGTCGTCTCTCGCTTCGTGACAACATGCCTAGGAACACAGTCTTTCCCCTCGCAACAACGAGGTCTGAATTCCGAAGAAGCACAAACTCTGCTGACGAAAACCAGCACAGTCATCTGAAAATTTATGTGCGTAAGGTGCTCGGTGGGAGCATCAGACATTAACCTAGAACTCAGGTAAAATAGGGCAACATCCA
Source organism: Haemaphysalis longicornis (assembly GCF_048455015.1). Taxonomy (NCBI): domain Eukaryota; kingdom Metazoa; phylum Arthropoda; class Arachnida; order Ixodida; family Ixodidae; genus Haemaphysalis; species Haemaphysalis longicornis. Next base: position 48,200,937 of record NW_027526225.1, on the reverse strand, counting down.
CCCTTTTGCCCGTGACCTAGCCTTGTCCCAGGGTATGGCCAGGGAAGAACGACTCAACCGTCACAGATCGCACCTCTTCGAAGCATTGGAGGCAGATTTTCCCGGGTCGTTACCTCAAGATCAGCGCGAGCTGATTGAGAGGGAAAGGGAAGGACCTGCTGCATCTGGCGCCGTAGACGCAAGTTTCACTTTTGAGTTCTGCCATCTCTTTCGTAATCCAGTCCAATTTTCGTAAACCAGAAATATTTCTTCCTAACCAAATATCTTCTCTCCCTCTCTTTCTCTTTGAAAAATAACAATATTGTTCAGCCCGGCCTAGACATTACGGAATAAACATTTTTATACACTGACACTGAGTCCCCCGGGCTCAAGCTGACCACCACCTCGCATTTGCAACCTTTCACGCTCGCATTTAAAGCCACAGAAATGCAGAGGGCCTATGTTTCTCCAGGGACACGGCGATTAAAAACTCTGGTTGCTAGTCTTTCTCTTTTCGCTAACTGTTTGTGCTCCTGAAGCATGGATGGGAAATTCAGCAGCTGCATACGAAAACGCTCTGTGTGAGTCAAACTATTGCTATCGCGCCTTACAGCTTAGGATACAAATGTAGATGTCTCTGCATCTTTTATGTGACAAGGCAATATATTTTATGCCCACTATTGTATATCGTCTGTGAGTGCTACGGTAGATGCACAAGTATATTTCTGGCGCAGTTGCCCTTCAAGTGGTCTTTATTACCCATGTTTTTGTGTAAACGAGATATGTGAAAATGCAATGTCGAGCCTGGTGTGATCGTTATGGTATTAATTACTTGTACTTTGGTCATTTTGTGTGCAATTTCAAATAGACAACTATCCATATCTGAAATGCAAGCATACTACCATCTAATAAAGTTGTATAGTATATTGAAAAGCAGTGCATGAGTGTTAGTAGTTGGTTTCGTATGTATTTTAATGCAGGTGTCTTGTTTCTTCTACGTGTAGCTAAAACCCCGAACAGGATTCTGCGAATGAAGCCTAGGTTTCTCAGACCGACTTTCATATAGAACTGTGCTCCTATAGGGAACTGTTGTGAACTGTGAGGGACAACACTGCTGCGGTGGTTTCTGCTTTCCATTCGTTGGTATCACTGCAGGCCATATGTCAAGGCTGTGTTAAAATGGTGCTTGCGGTTTCCTCCTTATACCAATGCATCACCAGCCTGGCATATGGCCTCGGTTTACACGGCAGGAAACCAGAAATATTGGAAATTCCATAGACAGCTTCCCCACGTCTATAGGAACACCTTGTGATATAAACAGCTGCTCTGCAGGTACCTTGAACGGCGCACCGGATCAACCCGTAAGCATTTTACGTGGATCATGGTTCCAGTAACTTCAAATACTTTTTTATTTGGGACAGTGATCACTTTCATTTGGAACGCCGATCCACATAATGTCGTTGCAAAAATATGTGCTGCACTGTCCCACTTAGTTATTCAAGGTATGAGGAACACGGTTCCAAATATATGACTGTAACTTTTTTGCAAAAACGTTCCAGCTATTAAGCGGACCTTATGTGGATCCAGATTAAGAGTGTAACAACCAAATCATTTCTTTCATCGGGTAGCCAGTTTTATACATGCCGGTACGCCACCAAAACAAAAAGAAAGAAGGCGGGCTAGGGGAGTGGGAACAAGAAAAAAGCGCACCAAATTCATTCCTTAAACACGCAGCAATGTTCACAGGTCATACGTGCCAAGTTTTGATATATCGAATCTCTCGATGAGCGAGACGCTCAGTATAATATTACAATCTTTAGCGTGACGAACAATGCAAAAGGCCTCGTAAATCCCGCGTGTCTTCTGCTCCCTATAATGGCCCAATACACTGCATTTTTGAAACAACGGCGTGCAGCCACGACTTTTGCAGTGCACAGCAAGGTGACCCCAACCAGACACATTGAGAGCATTGGCATGCTCCCGCAAACGGTCATTGATGCAACAGCCCGTCTGGCCTATGTGACACTTTTTTGCTATTAAGTGGGATGCTGTACACCACTTGACATCTGCACTCAACATTAGGCCGAGCAGGATTGTTTTCACTCGTCTTGGCGACGCTGTGCTTGTAACTAACTTTTCTGCAGAGGCGTGAAGGTTTGTTTGGTGCTGTGAAAACCACGCGAACGCCGGATACTCCAACCTTGTTTACATAACCTTATGTGCGAAACATTGCGTACATAAGGAATCGCGGCCACGCTTATTCTGGCCACATCCGGGGGTTCCAGACTGGCTTTGATTGCACTACTGATCTCACCAAGAAATGATTCTCCCGCAGTTTTTAAAGCTTGGCTTGAGAAGCCCGCCCCGTGCAACCTAAAGACCAGCGAATTAAAGCTTGCCTGCACTTAATGCTCATATGATCGTTTAATGGCCGCCTCCAGGGAACTTTTGTCTTTGCCTCTCTTCACGAGTTTCGAGTGGCATGAGGCGTAGGGGAGAAGGCACTTTCGAGAGCGAGGAGCGTATGTGAAACACACACGAAAGTTTGTAAATGTTAGTTCTAGATTTAAAAATCTTATTTTACAGTCTACGGCAGTTTCCGACGTCAGCTGTAAGGGCTTCAACACAACCTGGAAGACATCTATTTCTTCAATGTGAATTTTGGTGTTGGTTTCACCCGGTTGATAAAAACAAGAAAATCATCAACGTGTCTAAAAATCTTCTCAGATCTCCTTTTAGCAAGTTAGAGCGCAAAGATTCTGTCAAATCTAGCTAACAACTCGCTTGAAACTGTCGCCACGCATGACCACTTATTACCTCCTTTTAAATAAAAACACTACTGCCATAGTTCACAAAAGTGGACTGGAGGTAAAACCTCGCCAGTTCTAGAAAATGACTCACATCGGAGCCACAGGAGGTCTCGAATTTTACCACTCCTACTCGGTCAATGCACGGGGGACCTCTTCACAAACACACTCTTCGGTAAGTGAGTAAAATCGGCCTTTCAGGTCCACAGAGAAGGCCCACACATTCCTGGGACATTGGGTCTGAGGTACTACGAAACCTAGTCAGGCTTCCTCATGACACGCAGTTTGTAGAGTTCCAGTAGGCCCCGGTGCATTCACCCAAATCTTTAACTAGCGTGCGCGAGCGACGAGTTTAGTTTGCGTGTGCGCGATAAGACGGGGCCAAGATGCACAGAGGTTGAGGGCAAGCGCATACTTAGAAAGCCGCTCAGCTGGTCCCGTCGTCTGCTAGGCAGTTCCTTCTCACACGCACACTGTTACGCATTTTGACCATTTCGGCAACTTAACGATCAGTCATTTTATAAACGTCTGGATGAAGACCCAGCAGAACATTTAAAGTCTCTTATAGCAAGTACGCTAACCCTGCTCGCATCCAACAAAAAGTTGGATAGCTCAATAATTAGGTCTCTTATCCCTCTAAGCCCCGCCGCAGGCCGTTTCTACCTACTACCGAAGATACATAAACATTGTAATCCTGGCCGTCTAATCGTCTCGGGAATAGGAACTGTAACCGAATATATTTCCCGTTTTGTCGATACTAGAATCAACCAAATTTTCAACGTTTGCTTCATATGTGAAAGATACTAATCATTTCTTATCTGATATCACTTCTGTTGAAGTCCCCGAAGGCGCCCGCTTGCTTACGTCAGACGTGGCGATCCTTTATACTAACATACCGCATACCGACGGCATCTGATCTGTACTACTAGTGTCATGTTTAAGGGGTAATCCTCCCGTGGGAATAAAGATGACGTGTCATAGCGGAACCAGAGGCCGATGAAGATAAAGACGAAGAAAGAGAAGGCAAATTTCCCGCGAAGACGGCGGACCAATGACGAGGGGACGCGATGGAGGCACGTGGAGAAATGACCAATGTGGAGGTGACCCGTGCGGCGGACACGGGCACAGCGAATGCAAGAGAGCCGCGACGGCCGGGCAAAGGCTTTTTAATCACGGGGCACAGGCCGAAGGAGAGAGAGATCAGAAGAACGCCATAGCAGGAAGGTCAGGTGGCACGAGTCCGAGGAACAAGCCGGGGGTACGAGGCCACGCCGTCGACCAGAGCCACGTCAGCCTGGGCCGGAGTGGACCGACGTGGCATCGGCTCCTACTTCCGCGTCGTACCACCAACCTGCGCTTTGGTGGCCCGAGCGGCGACGGTCGGGCGCCTGCGTACAGCGAGCACGCACCGTCAACCAACGCCTTGGCGGTCCCCACGCGGCGACGTTCCCGGAGCTCCCCAGTGCTACCTGCTTCCACGGCGACGGCCCCGAGGCGAGGAGTTGCTTTCTGCTACGAGGGCTACCACGAGGAGTAGCTGAAAAGCGGTCTACCGTGTGACTACCACGCCCAACTACGTCAGTACCACCACCACCGGCACCGCGGCAGCGGACAACTACGACTACTCGCGTGTCACGGCCACGCTACGGGTACGACACGTCAGCGCCGGAGACAGCGGTAGGCCCGTCCGCTAGGGAATTGGTATTATATGACCATGGTTGTTAGGATCGTTAACATGGACGTTGTATAGAGTGGGACTAGGACGGGTTGAATTATTAGGGACTTCATTGTAGTGACTTTTGGTTTGGTTTGTTGGCATTTCTGTGTTATTGTTAGGGATTAGTATTTAGGAATTTCTTTGGCTGAGTTCTTTGTTTGCTTTGTTGTTTATTTTGCTTAGGGGTTGGAGTTGTGCATAATAAATGTGTGCTGTGGTAAACGTGCCAACGATTCTCCCGTGTCCATTCTTCTGGGCTGGTCGAGACGTGCCACAAGACGTGACAACTAGCATACGAGATATAAGATATAAATAATACCTTGGATAGCCAAACCTTAACTACTCTTGTGCGGCTAATATTAGAACTAAATAATTTTCAGTTCAATGGAATCCATTACGTTCAGGTTAGCGGTACATCATTCGGCACGGCCATTGGTCCTAACTACGCTAATATCTTCATGGGCTTGCTTGAGAACGAATTTCTAGCCAGTTGTGCTGTTAAACCTCTGTACTATAAACGCTTCATGGACGCCATCTTTTTAATTTGGACGCACGGCGAGGCCGCCCTTTTGTCCTTCATTAGTGACTTTAATCAAGCTAACCCTTCTATTTCATTTTCCCTTTTTTTTCCCAGTCAACCATCAATTTTTTTACGTTACCTTGACTGTAGATAACGGTGAATTAGGGACTACAATTTACCGCAAGCCCACGGGCACGCAACAGTACCTTCATTTTCACACCAGCCACCCTAAGCGTTGCAAAACTAGTATCCCGTATAGTCAAGCCATCCGTTTCAAAAGAGTTGGTTCTAAACAATCTGACTTCGAGTCCAACTGCGTACAACTTCACGACACCCTTACTAAAAAAAAACCCCTGCCGAAATTCCTGACGACGCATTTAAGCGCGCCGATGCTCTTCATCAGAATGACCTCCTCGATATTCAACCGCGGCCTTCACCCCCCGAAAAAAGCAACCTTGTGGTTACGTACAACGCGTCAATGCCTAACATTAGGAATATTTTAAGTAAACACTACAATTATCTTACGCAGAGTGACTGGCTGCAAGAAATTTTTCCTGAACCGCCACGTGTAGTATACCGCAGAGCTAGAAATTTTCGTGATATCTTAACTTCATCAAAAACCACGCGTATCGTTCCATCTCGGTGCCATCCTTGCAACAAGCCCCGCTGCAAGGTTTGCGCACACATGACTACTACCCAAACGGTTGCCAGTTGAGCCACTAAGTGCTGCCTAAAAATAAATAGCGATCTTTGTTGTGACATTGAAAACGTAATCTATATGTAAGAATGTTCTCGTTGCAGCCTGCAATATATTGGTCAAAGGGCGCTGTCATTTAGACTACGTTTCAACAACCACAGGGCACATGCAACCTTCCTTCCAAATCTTCCGTTATCCAAACACGTCAACGTTTGACGCCATTTCTTTGACCATATCAAAGCCACTATCCTACAGCCTGGTTTTCGTACCCACCATGATGGAGAAGTTCGCGAGTAATTCCTAATTTACAAATTTAAAACCTTAGCATCTAGTTTAAACAAAAATCCGGGGAAATTAAGCTGCCTGAATCTGCAGTAATGTGATAACACTGTCTTCTCTTGTTGCACTGGATATTTATAGGCAATTGTTCGCGTTATCGCTGCTTAGGGTCTTTGCTCGTGTTCCTGGTACTTTTATAGCCAACCTTGTGAATATAGCCTTGCTTTTGTGTAAGCATGGACAACCTTTATTCATAATGCTGGGCACCATAGCGTCTATGTAATGCTTTAGACAAGCGCCTGTATCTCGTGTTTGCCTCTTTCCTTCTATTCCCTTTCCCCGATCAAGGACTGTGCTTTTACTTTTTTGATGATAATTTGTAGTTTCGAAACATATATCAGCTGTACTACCTATCACTGTAGTAGTATATATCACTGTATTCTGATATTCTGAAACATATATCACTGTATTCTGACTAAAGCCGTTCTCTCTGCGAAAATCTTAGTAAATGAATTCTTTTTCCACCGTGGTCGCAAACGACTTGTGCATTTTCCGACCAGTGTCCAGGAAAGCTGTTTTTGAGTATGATTGATTGATTGTAGGGTTTAACGTGCCGACGGAACGCAGGCGATGAGGCGCGCCGTAGTGGAGGGCTCCGGATTAATTTTGACCACCTGGGGATCTGTAACGTGCGCCGAAATCTCGCACACACGTGCGTTTTTGCTTTTCGCCTCCATCCGAAAAGCGGCCGCCGCGGCAGTGAATCGAACCCGCGACCTCGTGCTCAGCAGCGCAACGCCTTAGCCACTGAGCCACCACGGCGGGTTGTGTGTATATATATATATATATATATATATATATATATATATATATATATATATATATATATATATATATATATATATATATATATATATATATATATATATATATATATATATATATATATATATACAGAAAGATAGGTCAGCAATCTACGACGCCAAAGGAGGCATAGTGGTGTGGTTAGGCTCTTTTCTTTTTACTACGGTTAATGAAGCGAACATTTTTTTTAAACATACAGAAGAAAGAAAGAAAAACACGCGCCCAGAGTGGGGACCGAACCCACGCCTTTCGATTACATGTCGAATGCCTTACCAATTCGGCTATCTGGGCGACTGTGTTCTCCTTCACTTTCTGAGCTATTTAATTTTACTAGGAGTATATATGACACTTGAGGGTGGTAGCCAGCGCCACTCTGACTACACGGGGAGAAGGGGACCTTCTTTTCAACCCCCGGGGCATGACTCCAACGTCTACAGCCTGTCATGAGCGGGTAACTGGCGGGAAGCCCTCTTATGCTGCCTAGGCATCAAGGCTGCCAGAACCGAGACCCTCGCTAGGCTTTCGCAGAATAATATAGTAAGGAAATGAGGGGCTCGTTGAGGAAATACAGAAAGATAGGTCAGCAGTCTACGACGCCAAAGGAGGCATAGTGGTGTGGTTAGGCTCTTTTCTTTTTACTACGGTTAATGAAGCGAACATTTTTTTTAAACATACAGAAGAAAGAAAGAAAAACACGCGCCCAGAGTGGGGACCGAACCCACGCCTTTCGATTACATGTCGAATGCCTTACCAATTCGGCTATCTGGGCGACTGTGTTCTCCTTCACTTTCTGTTTTCTCCTTCACTTTCTCCTTCACGCCAAAGGAGGCATAGTGGTGCCTCCTTTGGCGTCGTAGACTGCTGACCTATCTTTCTGTATTTCCTCAACGAGCCCCTCATTTCCTTACTATATTATTCTGCGAAAGCCTAGCGAGGGTCTCGGTGCTGGCAGCCTTGATGCCTAGGCAGCATAAGAGGGCTTCCCGCCAGTTACCCGCTCATGACAGGCTGTAGACGTTGGAGTCACGCCCCGGGGGTTGAAAAGAAGGTCCCCTTCTCCCCGTGTAGTCAGAGTGGCGCTGGCTACCACCCTCAAGTGTCATATATACTCCTAGTAAAATTAAATAGCCCAGAAAGTGAAGGAGAACACAGTCGCCCAGATAGCCGAATTGGTAAGGCATTCGACATGTAATCGAAAGGCGTGGGTTCGGTCCCTACTCTGGGCGCGTGTTTTTCTTTCTTTCTTCTGTATGTTTAAAAAAAATGTTCGCTTCATTAACCGTAGTAAAAAGAAAAGAGCCTAACCACACCACTATGCCTCCTTTGGCGTCGTAGACTGCTGACCTATCTTTCTGTATTTCCTCAACGAGCCCCTCATTTCCTTACTATATTATTCTGCGAAAGCCTAGCGAGGGTCTCGGTGCTGGCAGCCTTGATGCCTAGGCAGCATAAGAGGGCTTCCCGCCAGTTACCCGCTCATGACAGGCTGTAGACGTTGGAGTCACGCCCCGGGGGTTGAAAAGAAGGTCCCCTTCTCCCCGTGTAGTCAGAGTGGCGCTGGCTACCACCCTCAAGTGTCATATATACTCCTAGTAAAATTAAATAGCTCAGAAAGTGAAGGAGAACACAGTCGCCCAGATAGCCGAATTGGTAAGGCATTCGACATGTAATCGAAAGGCGTGGGTTCGGTCCCCACTCTGGGCGCGTGTTTTTCTTTCTTTCTTCTGTATGTTAAAAAAAATGTTCGCTTCATTAACCGTAGTAAAAAGAAAAGAGCCTAACCACACCACTATGCCTCCTTTGGCGTCGTAGACTGCTGACCTATCTTTCTGTATTTCCTCAACGAGCCCCTCATTTCCTTACTATATTATTCTGCGAAAGCCTAGCGAGGGTCTCTGTGCTGGCAGCCTTGATGCCTAGGCAGCATAAGAGGGCTTCCCGCCAGTTACCCGCTCATGACAGGCTGTAGACGTTGGAGTCACGCCCCGGGGGTTGAAAAGAAGGTCCCCTTCTCCCCGTGTAGTCAGAGTGGCGCTGGCTACCACCCTCAAGTGTCATATATACTCCTAGTAAAATTAAATAGCTCAGAAAGTGAAGGAGAACACAGTCGCCCAGATAGCCGAATTGGTAAGGCATTCGACATGTAATCGAAAGGCGTGGGTTCGGTCCCCACTCTGGGCGCGTGTTTTTCTTTCTTTCTTCTGTATGTTTAAAAAAAATGTTCGCTTCATTAACCGTAGTAAAAAGAAAAGAGCCTAACCACACCACTATGCCTCCTTTGGCGTCGTAGACTGCTGACCTATCTTTCTGTATTTCCTCAACGAGCCCCTCATTTCCTTACTATATTATTCCGCGAAAGCCTAGCGAGGGTCTCGGTGCTGGCAGCCTTGATGCCTAGGCAGCATAAGAGGGCTTCCCGCCAGTTACCCGCTCATGACAGGCTGTAGACGTTGGAGTCACGCCCCGGGGGTTGAAAAGAAGGTCCCCTTCTTCCCGTGTAGTCAGAGTGGCGCTGGCTACCACCCTCAAGTGTCATATATACTCCTAGTAAAATTAAATAGCTCAGAAAGTGAAGGAGAACACAGTCGCCCAGATAGCCGAATTGGTAAGGCATTCGACATGTAATCGAAAGGCGTGGGTTCGGTCCCCACTCTGGGCGCGTGTTTTTCTTTCTTTCTTCTGTATGTTTAAAAAAAATGTTCGCTTCATTAACCGTAGTAAAAAGAAAAGAGCCTAACCACACCACTATGCCTCCTTTGGCGTCGTAGACTGCTGACCTATCTTTCTGTATTTCCTCAACGAGCCCCTCATTTCCTTACTATATATATATATATATATATATATTTATATATATTAACAAGTACAACTTTCCTGATGTTTCAGGAAAAAAGGATAACAAGAAATTACAGTCACGAGGTACGAGCAAAAAAACTTAACAAGGTAATTATCCCTTTCCCCCGAGGCAACAGGGATGGAAAGAGGGGTCAAAAACAGATATGCCCATGCACGCATTTGACATCGGCAAAAAAATGAAAGTCAGGCAGGAACGAACATGAGAATACAAGAACTAAAAGAAGAAGAAACAGAATGAAAAAAATTTGTGAAGGTAATCACCCTTTCCCCCCTTGGCAATAGAGGAGAAATAGAGGGGTGAAAACAAGATATGCCCTTGCACGCACTCGGCATGGGCATAAAAATAGATAACAAAAAATCAGCCACCTGGTACGAACATGAGAAAGATGTCCGAAGAAAAAGAAATTATCAAGGTAATTGGTATTTCCAGTGTCCCGTGGCAACTGGGGGTTATAGAGGGGTCCAAAGAAGATATGCCCATGCACGCAAAGGCGCAAATCTGGCCATACACATCCGTTCTAACAATGAGAGTCAGGTGATAGAAACATGAGCGTACTATGCTTGGCTTCTGTTGGTGGGAGGTAAGGGTCGTGCCCAAAAGCAGCCAGACAGGCAGTTTCGACAGGAAATGAGTCTACATTCGTATACAAAGAGCAAAAAAAGCACAAAAAAAAGGAGAGACAAAAAAAGGCAGGGTCAAACAAGTCATGAAAAGAAAGATAACAGAAGGCAGGTGCACGTGTATGGCGCGGCACCGGGCGGTACACATCCGGTGGTACATGGTATCAGTTCAGGTAACGCTGAGGCGGTCAGCAGCGAATTTTAGAAAACACCAATACAAAAAAGAGAGGTTCCACTATTTATAAGAACTGTATTTCGTGAACGGTGACTCTGTGAACCTTTTAGAACAGCGTACAGGTCCCATCTGAACTTGCAAAATATTTTTCTGTGTCTATCATAACCGCTTGGTTGATTGAAGTTACAGTACATAGATGGATAAAGCCATGTCCACAAAATGTGGCAAAAGAAAACATGCACTAACCCGGACAGGGTCATTGCCATGGAATTAAACATCCTGCAGCAGAATGGCGAGCTGGGCTAGTTGGTATATATGGGTAACTAAACCTTCAAAAAGCGCATCACTGATAAACTCGTCCTCTTGTCCTGTTCGCTTGTCCTGTTAGGCCTACGTGTTTATGTGAAGTATACGTTGTACAGCAATAAGCATCAAAGTAGTGGAAGAACTTTTTACTGCAAAATTACATTCAAACATAGCCCTCCCTAATTTAAACTCTGTTTATGTCAAATTTCCAGTTGCCAGTGTATTCGAATTGCTGAGGCTTGAATTCGAGTGTAGTCAGTTATTTAGAGATGCTTTCATTACATTAAGTTCATTTTGCTTATGTTCTTTCAGTGACTTTTACGTTTTTAAGCCAACAAGGGCCATGTGACGGTGGTAGCTGAGCCATTTCTTAAAACCTGTTGGAATGAAACCAAAACAATAAATCCCTCCCACTAACTTCGGCTACTACTGCACCTACTATACCCTGATCCCAAGCAATCTGAATATTTTTGCAATTCAACTTTGCATCGATGCACAGTTTATGATGCCACATAAGAACACCTACCGCACAATTCCTACAATGCAGGGCAGGTCGCGGCATGAGATTGCATTGGCTTGCACTAGAAGCTACATAGGGAAATCAAGTTAACAATTATGACTCAGTAATGCAGCACATGCAAAATATAAGGACTTGGGTGCTTGGGTGGCACTTATGCAATAAACCTGACTGGCAGACAGAATAATCAGGACGCAAACAAGATGCACGTGAAGTGAAACATGATACGCGCAACCTGCATTTAATACGAGTTCAATTTTATGGCATGCAGCAGGCTTTGTTTGCTGCGTAGGTGGGGTGACTTGACTGTATTACATGCCATTCCGGAAAGGTCTTCCCCAATTAAAAGTTGGCAGTCAGTCATGTTGCGAGTTTTGAGTTACGCTTGCACTTCAGTGCTAGACGTAAAAGAGACACCAACTTGTGCGAAAACAAGTTGCTATATTGCAGAACGGTGTGATAAAATACTAATGTTACAATTGCACTCTTTCAAGCTACTTATGCTAAAATTCTAAAGGACTGAAAGTGAGTACCATCGCGCGAATTTTGTCATTCTACGGTTTCTTCGCCCAAATCGCAGAACTATATACACAGAGGACGTAAAAATGAAAATGCCTGCCACTCGTGTTTATTACATCACTAGCGCGCATCAGGGGTTCCCCGTTCTGGTGAACATTTGCTCATTCTGCATTTTTTTGCCTGACTGTACTAAAGACGCCTTCTATGCTGCGAACACAACCAATCCCAAAGACGCTTCTAAGGAGTTGTGCCTTTACGCACGAGTGGGAAACGAGGCTGCGCTAAAGAATATAGACAAAACATCCACACAGCTAGGACACTACGTCAAATCAGCATCGCGTCGCCAGTAGGAGCAATAGGTGTAGCTGGCAGTGCACGAGATGATGTTTACGTTAGGTGGTACTGCCATTCCTATTGGATGTTGCCCGGTTTGTGTCATTCAAACTCAGTTATAGTTCAGCGCTTTATCCTATCTTCTCTTCTAGATATGTCCTCGTCTACGTGCGCTGCTATTCCATTGACGATCGCGTCGCCAACAACCGTTCTTGCTGAGGCGTGCTTCACAAGAGTTTGAACTTCAGCTCGTTGGAACATAACTTCGAGAGAAGGCGGAAGCCAACGGAGCGGACGGGGTGGAAACTAAAGAAACAAAGCGCAAATGTTTATCTACTTATCGCTCCGTCCCGTCTGTGACGCTACCGCTTTCTTTCGAAGGCACGTTTCGCACAACGCCAGCAGCAAAGTACAACGTATATGCCTTTTCACAGATACACTGGCAAAACTAATAGAGCCTGATATTTCATTAGTTATGATGTTGAGACGCACAATACTTATGAGGGGAAGGCGATGAACAAGGTGGCGACGGCAACGGTCGAAATAGCGTTGCATCCGGTCACAACTGTCGGCGCGCTGTCGACACGCTGATCTCTTGCAGACGAATTGAGCTCACAACACCGTGGGCTCGGCGGCACCGTCCAGCGCACGCTGGCTAACATGATCGTCTTCGTTGTGCAGATGTTACTTAGACTGAACGGAGCCACCCCTGGTTTCGTTCCTGCATCTATCATTCGGCATCTCCATCGTGGAACAACAGTGGAACAACACGTGCCATGGTGCAGTACGCTGGAAAAGGTATCGTCACGCGTGGACGGGATGCCCTTCTCGGACGCTCCACCCAGTTTGGATCACCCGTTTGGCTTGCCAGCGACGCCAGCGACATCAAGTCCGTACAAAAGAGAGTCCCGGCAGCGCACCCCCTTCAGTGGGCTCGGCGGCACCGTCCAGCGCACGCTGGCTAACATGATCGTCTTCGTTGTGCAGGTTGGTGATAAGTGGACTTTTGCAAAATGTTGTAAAAGTAGCTCATTATGCTTAGTTGTGCTGCCGAGCCCCGGTTGTGTTTGTCGTTGCTGCCTTGAATGCTTTCGTGTAATTCGCTTCCTATTGCTACTCAGTGGTGATGTTGAAGAAAACCCTGGGCCGAAGATAGACGAAGTACTGGCCATTGTCACTGAAATTAAGGCTTCGCAAACTGTACTAGAAACTGGTTTAAAAACTGTGGAAACTCGTTTGGCTGATGTCGAGAATTCGCTCGGCGAACTTAAGAAGCAGCGAGAGAAGTTGCTAAAATGTGAAGAAACTGTCACAGTGCTTTGTAAGGAAGTTGCATTTTTGAATCACAAAATAGATGGTCTTGAAAACAGAAGCCGCAGAAATAATTTAATAATATACGGTCTCAAAGAAACAGATGATGAAAAAAGCGCGCAGCTAGAGGAGACCGTGAAAAACATATTCACGAGCAAACTCAAACTGCAGATAACGTCTGTTGAGCGCATTCACCGGATCGGACGAAAGAACGAGGCCCGTGAACGGCCAGTTATTCTCCGATTTTTTAACTATGCCGAGAAGATGTCCGTTCTTCGCAACTGTTCGAAACTGAAAGGCACCAGTATTTCAATATCTGAGGACTTCTAGCAAAGTGTTCGTGAAGTACGTAAAAAACTGTGGCAATCGTCAAAAGACAATCGTGACAACGGTGATAAGGTCAGCCTTATTTTTGACAAACTCAAAGTGAACGAAGATATGTATGTTTGGGACGTTACAGAGAACAAGAGAAAGCCTTTAAAGAAACCGAAACGCGATCAGTCTCCCAGTACAGGTAAATGACGCAAGCGCTCCGCAACACCATTTTCTTTGTTATGCCTAAACGCTAGGAGCATTGTAAATAAAACAGATAAACTAGAAGAAATATTGCTGCTGTACTGCCGCGACCTCGTTGTAATCACTGAAACGTAGTTGCATTCTGGTGTACACGATTCGGAAATAGTCCGCTCGAACTACTCCCTCGTTCGGTCAGACCGCGACGGTCGGGGTGGCGGCGAAGCAATTGCGGTTAAGCAAGGCATAACATTTGCCCAGGAACCAGGCATCGACAACCACGAAAGCGTTTGGTGCAACGTAACCTCTCCCCGCGGTTCAATGCTAATAGGTGGTATTTACAGGAAGCCGGGCGCTCCTGATGACTACCTTCAGCAACGATATGACTTCCTTCATGGTAAAGTGAACCGTCGAACTAAAATTATTCTAACTGGCGACTTCAATTTGCCTTGCATTGACTGGAACACCCTAAAAACTGGCACCAGAGAAAATAGCAGCTGTGAGTTACTTCTAAATATAATGCTTAGTTTTTCGCTATCACAGCTTGTAAAAGAACCGACGCGTGTTCAAGATCATTCTCGCAGTACACTTGACCTTGCCTTTGTATCGCACAATCTAGAGACCGAACTTAGTATAGAGGACGGTATATCAGACCATAGCATGCTTTTTTTAAGAATTACCTGGGAATCCCTGCATATCGGACGAAATAGGAACTCGCATGTTGCGATCAAAGACTACAGTAGAGCCCAGGACCTAGACATTATTGATTACCTAGACGCAAAGTTTGAGCAAACTGGAGATGACGCGTCCAGCAATGTAGGTGACTTGTGGAACTGTTTCACACAAGAAATTTCGTATTGTGAAGAGAAATTCATCCCTACCAAAAAGAAACGAATAAAACGAAAAACACCTTGGATAACTCGAGATATTATTCACATTAAACGGAAACTGAAACGGGCGCGCAAGAATAACAAGAACCCTCTTGTTATCGCTGAACTTTCTTCTCTTCTGAAGGAGAGAATTAAAACTTCAAGAACTAACTTATTTTCAACCACGCTAACAAGCTTTATGACGTTGCAGCCCCAAAAGTTTTGGCGGTTCTTATCTAAACCTGAAAATCCAGTCTCGCGAATCGAGATCGACGGCAATGTAGTCGCAGACGACCACATAGTTGCAAATTAATTCAACTCGTACTTCCAGTCGGTATTCGTGCATGAACCGGAGCCACATCAATTTGTACCCCAATACTTTTCTTCAATGCCTGATATCACGATCAGGCAAGAAGGCGTTCTTAACTTGATGCTGCAAATGGACGTAAAAAAATCGGCAGGCCCCGACAATGTGTCCAATTCGTTCTTAAAACGGTATGCCGCGCAGCTGACCCCTTTTCTGTGTGTCATTTTCACAACCTCGCTCAGAACATGTCAATTGCCTGCTGACTGGGTTTGCGCTAGGATTAAACCAATCTACAAATCGGGCAATCGACTGCGCATTGATAAGTACAGGCCCATATCACTGACAAGTACATGCTGCAAGCTGCTAGAGCATATCATTAATAAAGCTATTGTAACTTACTTGGAGAATAACAACCTGCTCTTTTCTAACCAGCATGGCTTTCGTAGAGGACTGTCCACCGCAACACAATTGCTTGAAATCACCCATGACTTTGCATCGGTCATTAACTCAAGGCTCCAAGCGGATGCAATATTTATAGATTTTGCTAAGGCCTTCGACCGGGTTCCACACAGTAAATTATTATCGAAACTTAGACTGACAGGCATAAATAATAACGTAGTGTCATGGGTACAAGCCTATCTTTCGCATCGCACCCAATTTGTCACAATAAATAACGCTAAGTCCAATCCCTTAACGGTACTTTCAGGGGTACCGCAGGGATCAGTCCTTGGGCCTACACTTTTTCTTATTTACATAAATGATCTCTATTCGTGCGCAGAACCTGGAGTGACTGTCCGGCTTTTTGCCGACGATTGTGTAATTTACACCACTGCGCATGAAACTGATGACCAATTGCGACTAAATTCATCTCTGTCTAACATCGTTGCCTGGTGCGATACATGGGAGATGAAAAGTAACGCAAGTAAAACGACATTCATTACAATAACTCGAAAAAAGATACCTCGGTATTTTACTTACAGTCTAGGGGGTAATACCTTAAGTCGAACTGATACCGCGAAATATCTTGGCGTTACGCTGACATCTGACTTAAGGTGGACCGCCCATATTGATAACGTCTGCTCCAAGGCATATAGGCAACTGGGTTTTTTACGCCGAAAACTTTCCAGAGCACCGCCTGATGCATACAAGAGCCTCGTACGACCGATTCTTGAGTACTGCAGCATGGTCTGGAACCCTTATCAGGCGAACCTGTCTTACAAACTTGAACGAATCCAGAACATGGCTCTCGGGTTTATTTATTCCAAATATTCGAGGCAACAAAGTGTAAGTGATTTGCGCACCCAAGCGCGCATTCCAACTTTGGAATGCAGGCGTTGGGTCACCGATTTAAGGTTTTTGTTCGTGCTTTATCACCGCGGTTTGAAATGGGATAGAGACGAGTATCTCAAACCACCTTATCATCATTTCAGTCGTATAAACCACAGTAAATGTGTGAGGCCATTCCTTTCCCATTGTGACACATTTAAACATTCTTTCTTTCCGAGGGCTATCGAAATGTGGAATGGGTTACCGCGTGAGGTTGTAAGTATGAATTGTGTCGACGGTTTTGCTGAAACAGTCAAGAAACTTTGGTTACGCAGCAATGCATAAACATGCACGATGTATCTTTTCTGTTTAATTTTGTGCCTGCAATGTATGCTGGCTTCATGTTAGTTGTGTATAAACTCTGCGTTGGGTGTTTTCTTTTTTGCATTTGCTTTTTTAGCGTTCAGTTGCTCATCAGTGTTTTGATTATGTATACGCTTTGACGATCTTGTAAGCTACTCTTGTGTTTCTCTTTTATGCCTACCCCTGTATGGGCCTGACCAAGGCTCACAGTATCAACAAATAAAATAATAAATAACTAAAACGCAATTGACACGGCTGCACAGTCTTCATTCATTCACAGTTGTAACAGAACGCATTTGAGTAAAATTCAAGGCTCTCATCTTGTTATACCTACTTGATATAGGAGTTGCGAAACTCCCTATAGACACTACTATCAAAAAGTGGCCTTACGATTGGTCCACTGTTATGGATTTTGTTTTACAGTGGCGCCATCTGTTGGTGACAAGATAAACTATACAACTTGTTTCGCGGCTCGACGTCCTGAGCGAAAACTTGTATTTCAGTGCTTACGTAAATTTGTTAAGCCAAAGGAGCCTAATGTGTTCAACTACGCAAGTGTTTTTTTACATACGAAGCAAGAGTAGCAATAAGAAATGCGACCGTGGGGTCAACCGTTGCTTGTGCACTGTTGTCTGCAGCGCATCCTTTTCGGTCTTCTGGGGAGGAGGAGGAGGAGGAATAAACTTTATTTCAATATTAGTCTTTGTAGTAGTGGCAATGGGGGGTCTTCTCAGTCCAGAAGTCCCTGGGCGGTCGCTGCCAGGCGGGCCCTTTCAACCAGCCGAAGCTGATCGCCGGGGTCCGGGCTGGCTAGCATGCCTTCCCACTGCTCATGGTTGGGGGAGGGAGTAGGGGGGAGGGATGGTGTGTGGGAGCACGCCCAAATCATATGATACAGTGTGCAGCGTTGGGGACAGTACTTGCAGGTGGCGGAGTAGGAGGTGGGATGAATGGCGTGAAGGAGGGTGCCGTGCGGGTAGGTGTTGGTTTGAAGGCGGCGGTACGTGGTGGCTTCTTCCTTAGTCAACTTGTCGTGGGGTGGGGGAAAGATGCGGCGTTCGAGGCGGTAATGTTCGAGGATGTCGTTGAATTTTTGAGGCACAGAATGGTGGACTTCCGACGGTGATGCTGGAGTGTTGGAGGGGAACGCCCGGTAGATATGCGCGCGGGCGGCAGCATGAGCCGCCTCATTCCCCTTTAGAGACTCATGTCCCGGGGTCCAGAGAATGTAGAGGTAAGGAGGGTTAGGGATGGACTGTAGAATGCGGAGGGCTAAGGGAGCTATGTGACCGGCGGCGTAATGGCGACAGGCAGCTTGCGAATCTGTGACGATGGTGATAATGTCTTGAGATGTAGTGGCTGCGAGGGCTATTGCGATTTCTTCTGCAGTTGTGGAGTCGTTGCCAATTACTGTTGCGGAAGCCAATTCAATTCCTCGGTGGTCTACTGTTGAAATTGCGAAGGCTGGTTTATCGGCATATTTGGCGGCGTCAACGTAGCGGGTTTCTCGTGGCTTGACTTGAAGCATCTTGCGAAGCATTCGAATCCGGGCTTGTCGGCGACCCTGGTTATGAAGGGGGTGCATATTCTTGGGTATTGGGGCGACGGAGATGCAATCGCGTATTTCGAGAGGGATGCGTTGGCGGGGGTGATGGGTGGCAGGTAGTGGGTAGCCGAGGCGACGGAGGAGGTGACAGCCAGTGTGTGAAAGCTTGAGCCGTTCGATCTGGTTGACATGATGTGCCTCTCGAAGTTCGTCCCCAGGTGTTATGAAGTCCCATCTGTAGTAATTTGGCAGTGGAAGTTGTCGGTGGTAGCCCTAGTGCTAATTTATAGGCTTGCCGGATGATTATATCGAGTTTTTGTATTTCACTATTTTTGAGAGCCAAATATGGAGTTCCGTATGTGATGCGGCTAATTAGGAGGGCTTGAATTAGGCGCACGAGGTCATTTTCTTTCAGTCCTTGTCGACGATTAGCAATGCGTTTGATGAGGTGCGTGATTTGCAATAGTGTTCCTTGTAATTTATGAATAGTAGAAATGCCTGCGCCGTCTGATTGGATAGTAAGTCCCAGAACATGAATTGTAGGGGTGGTTAGGATTGGAGCGCCATGTAGGCTCAATTGTGGGTCTGGGAGGGGCTGTCGTTTACGGCCTTGCGTGCGTTTTTGGAGGACGAGAAGGGCAGATTTTTCTGGTGCGCAGTTGAGGCCGCGGGCTGTAAGGTAGTTGTCGGTCGTGTTAATGGCTTCTTGGAGGGCGTCTTGCTTTTCCCCAATCGAACCCCCTGTGGCCCAAATAGTCAGATCGTCTGCATAAAGTGCGTGTTGTATGTGTGGAATTTGTTGTAGAAGTGGTGGATGTTGTAGCAGGGCAAGATTAAAGAGGAGTGGGGAAATGACTGACCCCTGGGATGTACCACGCGGTCGGGCACGAAAGCAGACTGATCGGATGGGGCCGAGGTTAAGGTTGGCGGTGCGATCGGTAAGAAAATTTTGTATATAATTGTATGTACGTGTGCCGCAGTTAGTTAATTGGAGTCCTTCGAGTATAGCCTGATGAGATACATTGTCAAAGGCGCCTTTAATGTCCAGAGCTAGGATGGCGCGTTTGGTTTGTGAGCTCAGCGGTGTAAGGACTTCGTCTTTTAGCTGTAACAGGACGTCTTGCGAGGATAGGTGTGCGCGGAAGCCAAACATGGTATGAGGAAGTAAGCTGTTTTTTTCGAGGTACGCTGTCAGCCGATTATTAACTAGGTGTTCGTATAACTTGCCTACACAAGATGTTAAAGATATGGGACGAAGATTTTCTAGGGTGACTGGCTTCCCGGGCTTCGGTATGAGCGTGATTTCGGCATGTTTCCATTGAGGGGGCAGATAGTTGGTTGTCCAGCAATGATTAAAATAGTCGAGAAGTGCGGCTGTGCATTCGGGGTTGAGGTTACGGAGTAGTTTGTTGTGTATTCGGTCTTTGCCTGGTGTGGTGTTACGAGTGAGGTTGCTGATGGCGAAGGTGAGTTCAATGAGAGTGAAGGGGGCGTCAAGGTCGGGATTGTCTTTTCCTTGGTAATTGCGAGGTGGAATGTTTGGTGGTTGTGTTGCGTGGTCTGCGTATTGTGTGAGGAGTTGCGCGTGGAGCTGAGTTTCAGTGAGGTGGTGATTGTGGATCAGGCGACGGATGGTGTGACCGGTGTCTGCTTTGCTGGGCTTAGTACCCAGCATGGAGCGGAGGATGTTCCATGTGGACTTAATGCTGAGAGTTCCTTGAAGGCGGTTGCAAAATTGTGTCCAGTTTTGTTTGTGTAAGGTGCGAGCGTAGTCGGCTGCCTGTTGTGTGATGTTGGCGATGCGTGTTTTGAGTTTTTTGTTGTGTTTTTGTTTTTTCCAGCGGCGGATAAGCCCTCGGCGGGCATCCCACAGATGTAGAAGATGCATGTCTACAGAAGGGTGATCTTCTGTTATAGTTAGGGTACGGGTGTGGGCTTCGACAGTTTTGAGGATATCTTGGGTCCAGGTTTCAATGTCTTCAATTGTGGTGGGGAGAGGGGAGTCACGAAAGGATTTCCAGTCTGTGAGTTTAGCATGGCCGATGTTTTGAGAAATGCGGGTGTGATTGATGGTGAAGTTAATGATATAATGATCACTGCCTAAGGTTTCGTCGAGGCGTGTCCAAGTGGCTCGTGGTATGTTGTGAGTGTATGTGAGGTCGGGGGTGGAATCCCGTGCCACGCTGTTGCCTATGCGGGTGGGGTATGAGGGGTCGGTCCAGAGCGTGAGGTGCGCTTGTTGGGCGGCGTCGTGCATTTGCGCTCCTTTTTTACTTGTTTTGGGAGAACCCCATGCAGTATGAGGGGCGTTAAAGTCGCCGAGAAGGACTAGGCGGTGATGTTTCGTCGTAGCTTTAACTTTCTGAAGGATGGAATTTATAGAAGCTAGGGAGTGCTGCGGGGGACTGTAGATATTAAGAATAAAGAGACTGGTGAGAGTTTTTTTTAGGCGGGATGAGTTCAATAAAGCTATATTGCCAATTAATGGGAAGGGTGTGTGCTTGTGCAGTGAGTGATTTATGAACGAGTATGGCGGTGCGAGGTTGATGGGAATGTGTGTACGTGATGTAATTACGAAGTGATACGTGAGGTGTTTCCGTTTCTTGTAAAGCAATCACATCGGGAGAGTGAAGTTGACTTAGATGGGTCAGGGAGGGCTGCTTGTTTTTATACGTACGACAATTCCACTGCCAAATAGTCAGTCCTGAGGGAGATGGGTGGGACGCTGGAGGCCTGGTAGACATGTTAGATGTGGGGCTCAGGCTGGCTGGATGGTGGGGTGACCTGAGAAGTAGTCGCCTTGGCTTTTTTATGGGGAGCGGGCATGGTTTTCTCCAAGTGTACGATACGTTCGGCCTGTTCCTGGGTGGCTGGTGTTAGTTCAGCAATGATGTGCTCGAGTTTGGTTAGGCGGGCAGCCAGGGGTTCAAGGAGGCGGGCAACGGTTTCGGTAACGGTTGTCACGATGGTGGATTGAATGGTGGCCATGAAGGACGCTTGTGTTTGAGTCAGTTTTTCTTCGAGGTCGCGGTATTTTTTGTCGCAGTCGGTATGGGAAGGAGTTGACGCTGACGGTAAAGGGTCTGGTTCCGGGAGGGCGGTTGGCGGTGTGGAGGGGGTGTAAGGGAGGTGGGAGAGGTTTGGTTTGGACGGTAGCAGATTTGGGCGCGGGGTGTTCGTATATAATGTGGAGGAGGGGTGAGGC
The DNA here is from genome assembly GCF_048455015.1 of Haemaphysalis longicornis. Classification (NCBI taxonomy): domain Eukaryota; kingdom Metazoa; phylum Arthropoda; class Arachnida; order Ixodida; family Ixodidae; genus Haemaphysalis; species Haemaphysalis longicornis. The sequence goes on along the minus strand of NW_027526225.1, from coordinate 48,179,370 downwards.
GGTTGAGTAAAGGGTGTGGGAGGGCGGACATTTTGTTCTAACAGTTCGTGGACGGTTTTTTCAAGGGACAGGATGCGTTCTTTTAAGTCTGCGTTTTCCTTGAGAAGAGCGAGTTCTGCGGGGGATGGGGAGTTGGAGGGTAGGGGGGGGAAGATGTCTTGATAAATGGGTGTTTGTGCGGGAAAGCGGTCATGAGCAGTGGGAAATTGTTTGGCAACGCTAGCCCAGCTCACCCTGGAATTGAATGCTGTAGTGGCGGTGTTGGCCCGTGACGTTTGCACGTTCGTGGGTGGCGGGGGAGGCGATCGGTACGTCTGGTTGGTGCGAGCGTGAACTGGCGGCGGTGGCGGGCGGAGTCGGCGACGGCAGTCCTTGCTGGCAGTAGGATGGGGGAGCCCACACAGTTGGCATTGTGGGTTGCAGATGTGGTTGACGGAGGGATTTTTAACATGGCAAGTTGAACAGATGCGCGTGTCGGGGTTTGGGCATACGTCACGGCGATGACCCAGGTCGCCGCAAAGCGTGCATAGCTGGACGGTGTGACGGAAAGGGCGGCAGCGCGTGAAATTGCCGTACGCGCGTATGTAGAAGGGCACTCGTTGTCGGCCAAAGGTAATGACAGCCGACGTGGTGGAGCCTAGGAGTCGTGCATGTAGGATTGGTGCATCGTCCGAGGCGAGAACATTGGGCAGGTCGGCGTTGGTTGTTGTCGGTTCCAATCCATGTATTACACCCCGAGTGGTGCCGGGTGGAGGTTTCAAGTATGGCTGGAGGTCGTAAGTAATGTGGTTGAGTTGGATGTGAGTGGTGGCGCTCAACGCGAGGGCGCATGCTTCGTCGGCTGTGCTGGCGATCATGAGGTTTTGTCGGGTCTGCACTTGTACGATCACAAATTGCTGGAACGTGGTGGGTTCAATGCCACTAGCGGCTTGTAGGCCGTTCGTGATGACTCGATCGGTCCAGGCAGAGAGGTTCAAGCCGGTTCGTGGGCGGTAGACGATTTTATAGTCGTTTTCTGGCAGTCGAGGTAGGCCGGGTGGTTTTCCATTGCGGTGTTGCGGAGCTTGGGCCAGTTGAGCTTTTTTAGCTTTTCGATCAGAGATAATTTGTTGCCAGGGGCCTGGCGGAAAGATTGTACGGCCGCTGTTTGTGTCGAATTCCATGTCATCATGATAGTCAGAAATGTCGGGGGTGCGATCGGTGACAGCGTTAGTCAGGGCTGCTGGAAATGCATCTACGCCGGCACTCACGGTGGCTGGAGTAGTCTGTGCCGCGGGACTCGCCGTGTGGGATGTCATCACTTCTGCGGTCGTCGGAGCCGTAGCAGTGGACGGTGGTGGATGAACGCAGGGCAGTGGAGCAGAAGTGTTCTCAGCGATAGATGTTACTTGCGGTGAGTCAGCCATGACAGTGTCTTGGTCGTCGCTTTCCTGGTCAGTAGTCGGTGCCCCTGGTGGTGTCAGGTATCGGACTGTTCCGGGTGACTTGACCTGTTTGATGAGGCACTTTTCGTGCAAATCGGAGGCGTACATGCGGAGAAATGGGTCTCCAAAGCGAGAGCCCATGCGACGTACGTGTTGCCGGCGCGGCTCTTCGTCTTCTTTTTCCGTCTTCTGGGGAAAAAAATAAATTAGAAGAGACCTCTACGGCTTTATGCAAGCTGAAAATATTTATTTAGAGCCCCTTGATCGGCTACTGGATTAGTTTTGGCATACAATGTGCTGTAGGCAAAACTATAACTGCAAATTTAGTACTTCAGGTCGGTCTAGGTTGTACCGGAGTTCCCGCAGCAGCGCTAATTGGTCCACGCAGTTGCGCGGACGCAGAAACAATCCCAACCTAAAAACCGCAGTTGAGATAGCAATGAATAACCTATGAAAGCACAAAAATAAAGAAATATGCACTTTAAAACAAAATTTCAAGTTGATTTTTTAATTTGAATAATTAGCTTGTTTTTTGGATAGTGCGTGCGGCAGCCGCAGTGGCGCCACCATACTCACGATTCAAAGGAGGGTGTTCCAGGTGCGGGCCGTTTTTTGAGGCGGAGTGGCAGAGTTTCGCAACTTAGTCCATCGAAGAGCTCTGGTTTAAGACAACTGCGCAGTACACGCCTGACAGTTGCACCTGTTGCCGAAGAAAGATGGGAAAATGGTCACTCCCCCACGTATCCGCACCTAATTCCCAGGCGATGGATTTGCGCTTATTAGTCCAAGTCACGTCCTTTGTTGTATCGCCTTGGCGGGCATGTTGGCTAATACGCGTGACACAGTCGGGGTCATTAATAAGCGTGAAGGTATGGTCTCCTTCGCACCAACTAGGTTTGTGCCGTGAAATGTGTCAGCTCTGGCTCCCCAGTGTGTGTGGTGCGCATTGAAATCGCCGCAAATGACAAACAAAGCGCCAGGACGTGTCTTCCGGATGCTGTCCAGCCAAGACCAGTCAATTTGAGCAGGTTTCTTTACCGTGGGGCGGACGTAGATGAACTGAATTAGCAACCGGTATTTTGAGATGAGAAGAGACCCTTTAATATTCATTTAGAGCTGGTACGTGCGCCTTCTCTTAGAATTTGGCTGTGCACTTTTCGCGATCTGCAATGTACAAATTCAATCCGCTTATTCTACTGGAGCGACGTGCCCTGGGCTTGTGTCGCGGCCTTCCGAAATACGTAGCTAATAACATCCTGTATTTGTAGTCCCGGCTGCCTGCCCTAGAGTCTCGGTTTAAGCTTTTAACTGTGCTGACGATGCTTAGGATTTTCGAATGGCCCTTCAGCAGAGACTTGTCGGTGATGGAGGCTCGACCGGCTTTATGTTTTAACTCGTGGTGGCCCTACCAATACCGCCCTCAATGTGCGTATGCCCAGGCATTATTTTACCCCTTAATATTAACATTCCGTTCGTTATGCAGATGTCTTGGGAAGCTCTCTCTGTTCCCCTAACCTCTAATAACATTTTCCTTAACAATGCGAAAATGCTGCCTACACGTGTATTAACGGGTATGTTGATCTACTATCTGGCTACCTGGATTCATACGTGGTTGTAGCGACTGATGCGTCTCAATTTGACGAGAGAGCGGGTGTGGAGATTCTCAGTCCACAACTCAACTGGTCGCGTTCGATTCGCCTACCGTACTTCACCCCAATCATCTATGCTGAGTTTATGGCAATAATCATGGCATTAAAATCTTACCTCCTCAGATATTAAATGTGGTGATTGTGTTCGATTCCTTAGCCTGACAGTTGCACCTGTTGCACTCCGAAGGTCATGACCAGTGGATTGGATTGGCTGATATGATCGGGATTTATAGAACTGTCGTTTTTAGGGTCTTAAAACTACATATCATTAATGAACTTTTCAACTGTTCAAAATATAGCGTTAGTACACATTTTTTGTAGTTTATATAATTTTTATCTCAACAATGGGAGATATTCATGCCCCAATTTGGGTGTTACGGGAATAATGAAGCAGACGGCGCTCTTGGCTCATAAAAATAAAAGAACATTGTTGGCCGCAAATCTCGAGCCTTAAATAAAATCCGTTCTTCATAGAGAGTTGTGCTCACTTCAATAAAATAAAAAATATGCTTTATATTCCTAAATCTTTCAATGCAAATTCGAGTAGCCATAAACAAATGGCGTGAAATTCAAACAGAATCAAAAGCGCGCAGGTTGTATGTTTGTTATCTCCAGATATTATGTGTGTATATGTTTAAATAGAAAACATAACGCAAAAACCTAACGTCTTACTTTATAAACCAGTACTAGGCATGTCCGCTTCTCATCCCACCAGTTTATTAGCCCTCGCGAACGATCCCGACTGCAGGGAAATGCGCTTGCGTCATTATCGGCTCCTTTTGCTTTTTTATATTTTGTGAAACACATGTTATGACTCTTAGGAACGTAGTTTTTTGAGCGACAATTAAGGCACAAAAGAAAAAAAAGGTGTCAAAGTTTGGCGATACGCACATGAACACTCCTATTTTTTGTGGTAGCATAGGCTTTTACTCAGCCATGTGAAATAGCTGAGCCCAATGCACGGAGTGCATGCCGTCTTTACGTCACTTACTATGAAATGTTTCCTTTATCTCTTTAATAAGCAACCACTCCAGTTGGTGTAGGAAAATATTTTAATATTGGGACTAAGCTGAATAGTGGTGCACAGTTAGAAAACTTTAATGCTCACGAGGAACATTTCCGAGCACAATGAGGTTTCCAAAGTTATGGCATTAATTATCATGCCCTAGCAGTGGGACAGTAACCCTGAGGACTGAATTTAACTTGAACAAATCGTAAATCCTTGCAATCTACAAAATTCTATAAAGTAAATGCCAACCTTAAAGGGTTGCTACCTTTTTTAAATTCAGCTACGTCTTTTTCAAACAGGGTATTTCAGCTGCCTTCGAGCCCGTACTTTGGGCTTGGTGTTGCTAGAATTCCTTTCAATACTTTGCAACGGCGTTTTTTTACAGAACAACACTGATGGACTTGTGATATTTTTTACTAAAATTTCGGACCTTTTCACTGGCAGGGTATTTAAAAGCTTTTGGTTGCGGCGCCCACGAAGAGACAAAATACCACGAAAATGCCCCGCGCACGAAAGCGTGCATTTCGTGAAGAGGGCACGGCATCATACAGGCTTGGGTGGGCGTGCGCCACATGAGGGGCTGACAAAAAAGAAAATACTGAGCGCAGAAAATACAACCGCATGTGAGCGTGCGTCACGTGAGGAGCGCCCCGCATCATCCAGGCTCACGCGTGGGCTTACGCCACGTGAGGGGCTCACAAAAAAAACGAAATTACCCAGTGCACGTGAGCGTGTGCCTCGGGACGAGCACCCGGCATCATCCAACTTACCATTCGAGAACACTCTGCCCAACGTTTGTGACGTGATCTCTCGCTTGTTGTACTCCTCGCCAGTAAACGTACGCTCGCGCCGGAAGTGAGCAGCACCGAACAGCTGGCGCTGCAGACGCCGAGTTCGCAAACCCGGTACCCGCCGGTTCGAGTGCGTGCTAACATGGTCCACCTTGTTAAATATATTAAAGCCAGTGGACGAAATGATCCGGGCCGGTCACTCATGGAGAGCTTTCAGGAGCAAGTTCGGAAATCCATGTCACTTGCAAAAGCCGGGTCTCCGATGAACGGAGAGAGAAAGAGAGAGAATCACTTTATTTTCCAAGCAAGTTGGGTAGGAACGCGTGATGGATGCCGGCCGAACCCTGGCGGCGACGGCAGCGGCTCTGTCAACCAAACGTAGCTGCCACCCCCAGTTGCTAGCTTCCCAGCATGCCCTCCCACTGCTAGACGCTGGAGATGGGGTGGAATGGGTGAGGGGATAGGCCCACATGGCGTGGCTTAGTGCGTCCAGAGAGTGAAAGAGCGGCCAGTTGGGGGAAGGGAACTTAGAGGGATAACTCTTGTGGAGGAGGGATCTACTGAAGAGGGAGTTGGCCTGAAAGAGTCGCCACAGGCGCTTCTGAGCGTTGGTGAGGGTTGTATGGGCAGTGGGATAACGGCGGCGGGAGAGGCTATAATGCTTCGTGGCTTCTTGGTACGAAAGCGGGCGATCCTGTGCCCACCGAGCACCGTGGTAGAGAAAAGTAGCGCGAGCCCAGCACGGCTGTTGAGTTCTCCTGCTGCTTTGTCGGCCACCTCGTTGCCTCCCACCCATGTGGGGCCCGGGGTTCAGATGATGTCGACGGGTTGACTGGGGGGATTTTCTAGAATACTGAGTTCGGTAGCCGCAATGCTACCGCGAATGAAGTTTTGGATGGCCGTCTTCGAATCAGGTAATATAATGTGTGGTTGCGGCCTGGTGATGAAGGGCCAGGGCTATTGCTTCCTCTTGCGCCATTGCGGGGTAAGATGTCCGTACGGTGATGGAAGTGACCGGGGGAGAGGCCGCCAGCTCTCCGGTTACTCCAGCCTTGCACCATTGGTACAAAGTGGGGAAATTTTTTTTCAACATATGCGGCTGAACAGTGCGCCAGTGATTTGTCTGGCCAGTATTTGTATTTTCATTTCATTGCGCAGGTACAACGACCAAGAAATATAGTGGTTTCACTGAAGAGGATCTGCCATGAGTATAAAGTTTCTTCAGGCATATGTCGAGTCTAGTTTATTAATTACGTCCTCAGCATTTATATTCCGAAAAAGCAGCATTCGTTGATTTCAAGAACTCACACATTCACATGCAAAACCTCTAGGTAAACTTAAAAACGTACGCCTGCGGGGAGTTTGAAAATAAAGTATAGCAGATATAGGTAGAATAAATGTAACTGCGATAGAGATGCATGAAGTAAAAAACTGAACTACCAGCAACATCTGAACTACGTCAGTAAAATATGTCTAAATAGGGTCCACAAATGAAGTAGTAGCAATATCGAGTGTACGTCTTTAACATAGTCGAAATAACATCCGAATATAAGGTTCCACCAATATTTTCATAACATCCAAAATTTTTCGTAAAAATATTGCATGTTGTACGGATGTCTAATTGAGATACTGCGGGGACGTAGACGTTCAGATCATTTTGGGACATCACAGAGATGTTAGTGGTTTGCTAGGGAGCGTCCAGTACCCCGATTGCTTCCCTATGCCGCAGTATCACGGAGAGGCACAGAAGCAATGACCGGTTCGCCTAAATCCAAGTTTTCGTTGCTCTGAAGATCTTCAATACTGGCAGTGTTTGCTTTGTAAGTGTAACGTTTTTTTGTTTATGGTGACCTTGTTGTGACTCAGTAAAAAGGGAGGGGAACCGGGTTGACTTTTAGCGAATTCAGGAAGCTTCTTCGTGGCAATGCGGGTGGCTGGACAAAAATGTTCCGATACTGCAATATTTTTCTGTTTGAAAAGCTTCCGTACCGAAACTGTTTGTTCTTTCACTCTAAAGTTCACAAACTTCACGATAACCGGACGACATTTGTTTTGCGAAAGGCTGCCCATTCGATGTGCCCGTTTGATTGAGCCAGCGGGAATTGAGGGTATCACTTCATTTAGAATTGCAGTCAATTTTGTTTCAGTTTGTTGCCACGTTTCCTTTGAGTCAGGCAACCCATAAAACAACAAGTTCTCGTGGCATGAACTGTCTTCAAATTCATCTATGCACTACTGCAAAAGAGTATTTTGTGTGACTAAAGCATCTGAAGTGAACTGTAATTCCGTAATTTGCGCACCAAGACCATCCACAACACGAGATGTTTCTTCCAGGGCGTCAAGTCTTAGTTGAATGTTCGAGACATTCGTTTTGATAGACTTTTGTCTGGTTTTAATACCTTTGATGGCTGCCACAACCTCGGCCTGAAACTAGAACTTTGGAGCGAGCAGCCATGAACATCCTTGAGTTACCGGAAGAGAACACCCATCTGTTCGCCAGGGTTGTCAGGCAAGGTTTCAATGTCAAGAAATTCTTCTGAGCGAGTAGTGGGCCCTGGGTTGGATTCAGCGTTACCGCAGCACAGTAATAATAACGCCTTAGAAAAACACTCCGACAAAGTTTCAAGCAACACCAGTGGACACGGGAACAGCAGGGTACAACGCTCAACGGTTTTTGTCGCATACACAGAAAAGTGGTTGCACACAGTGGTTACATGATGAAAAGTTGTGGATTAGGAGCCGCTCCGAAGGCGCTGTTCTCATGCCCATTGAGAGTGTGTTGGCGCACCAGCTGCTAAAATCCTTGCGAGCTGATTATGCAGTCGTCCACTACATTGGAGGAAGGCGAGTTCGGTTGATGCGTGTAGTTCACGGATGATCACGCAACAGGTCCGCGCAGTTGGCGTAGCATCCAGCTTCTCATTCGAAGGGGCCGCAATCGGCAGCTCGTAACTGATGCCGGAAAATGCGCTGACCACAGCCGATAGCCACGAAACGAGCATAGCAGGGAGGATCTGCCTGATGAAAAGTTGCTGATTAGTAGCCGCTCCGAAGGCACTGCTCTAATTCCCACTGAAGAGTGTGTTGGCACGCCAGCTGTGTAAACTATCGCGAGCTGATGACGCAGTCATCCATTGGCCTCTCCGGAAAAAAGCGAGTTCGGTTGATGCTTGTACTTCATGGATGATCACGCAACAGGTCCGCGCAGTTGGCGTAGCATCGAGCTTGTCATTCCAAAGGGCCGCTATCGGCAGCGTGTAACTGATGCCGGGAGATGCGCTGACCACAGCTGATAGCCACGAAACGAGCATAGCAGGCAGGATCGGCATGATCAAAAGTTGCCGATTAGGAGCCGCTCCAAAGGCGCTGCTCCCATGCTTATGGCATGGGAGATTGAAGATGGTAGGCGAGAGGATTGTACCCTGGGGTACTCCAACCCTGTTTGGCCAAGATGGTCCGATGTATTTTCCCACTTGCACTCTGTAGGTTCGATTGTACGTACAGGAAATTTTTAATGAATGTAAGCATATGTTTACGTACTCCAGCAACTTCGGCGCCTTCTATCACAGCTTTGTGTGGGGCGGAGTGGTAGGCTTTACGGACATCCACTGCCACCAGTCCGTGTCTCTACTGCTAAGTGAGCACTGAAGACCTGGTTATACAGCATGAGCAGAATATCCTGCGTGCTTAGGCCTTTACGGAAGCCGATTTGGTGCGAGTGAAACAAAGCAGTTTGCTTAAGCTGCCAATTCAGGCGCTGTAGAACCAGGCGTTCAACCAGTTAACACAGGTTGCTCGTAAGGGATATGAGCCTGAGATTGGCAAGGTCATTGGGTGGTTTTCTGGGCTTAGGAACGGGTTTCACAAGAGGGAGTCACGCCAGGTATCGGAAAACCTGCCGGTCTTCTAAACCAGGTTACTCGCGTCTAACAGAAGGCGTACGGAAGATTCTGGGAAGTTCCGGAGTTCTGCGACGGTGACGTTGTCCAGGCTTGGGGAGCTACGAGGATTCACACTTGTCAAATCTGCGTGAAGCTCTGTCATATAGAATGGCTGATCTATGTCTGCCAGGCTTGTAGATACATGATACTCGGACTGCTCTGGTGCTGAGCTCTCAGAGTATATTTCCGGATCGGGCAAAGTCGCTGGCTGGGGGAAAAATACATCGCCCGCCTGGAGCGCCAACTGAGCTTCTGATATTTGCTGGCGAAGAGTGATTGCTTGGGCAGCAGTGCGTTTCTTTGACTTACCTTGTGTTACGTATGGGACCACCGACGGGCTTTCTTTCAGCACTCCTCGGCTGTGCGGCGAAGCCTTCACTACGTGCGCCTTTTCGCTAGCCCCACCGTGTCGGTGACTCAGGTTTTCACGTTTCGACAATCTTGGATCAGACGCCTCGCTTTCGGTGCGCTTCAAACTCCGGAGGTTGCCAGCGACACGTCGAGACGCGCCCCAAGGACACAAAGGCCCCGCGATCGCAGCGGAGTCCTCCTGTCTCCCCTCTCTAGGACTCAACGTCCGCCGATGCTACCGACTGCTCACGAACTCTGGAAAGAGCGTTGTGTGTGTCTGTGACGTTCGTGGCGTGTGCGCGTTCTAGAGGGAACGATGTTTTGACCGTTGCCGCTTTTGGGTATAAATAGAGCCACCCAAGCGCAGTATACCCATTCCTGTTTGAGCAGTGAATCATTGCTGTCGCTCTGCTCGAGTCCTGTACTGTTACCTCGCTCGTCAGGGCGTTGTTCTATGGCTTCGGCTCACCTCTCGCTATGAAGTAAACAGTTAAGTTAGCCTACGGCTTCTGGACTTCTTCGCGGCTGCAACAACGGCTGGCCGCTCTTCACACCACGCTACCACACGTATGTCGGAGGCGACGGAGCTCGGCCGGTTCGGCCCACCCGGTCGCAACACTTTCCAGCTACGAAAAAGGTGCCATATTTGGGGCCCACTCACATTACCATTAAAACGCGAGCAGAAGTCACGCCACTCCTCCGAGGCAAGCTTAGTCGCATAATCACGTACCTCAGCCGTTATGCGGTTGAGGCGACGCCGCAACCAAGACGGTTTTTCTTTCTTTCTGTATTCCCACAATGTATCGATGCGTCGGCTTCATAAGTTGGCGAGGTGAACAATTGGCGCCGGGGAGCCCTCCGTAACGTAAAACTTCCGGGTGGCCAACCTTTGGCTTTGCTCATCGTTTGTAGAAGTTGTTCCAGGCGGGTTTCCTCTGACTCGTCGTACAAAGTATCGACGAGTGTAGCCTCTAGCGTGTCACGAAACCTGTCCCAATAAACGACGCTTCTAGCATATTTGGCCGTTTATATGGCATGACGACGGAGCCGAAGAAAGATAGGAAAATGGTCACTCCCCCACGTATCCGCACCTAATTCCCAAGAGATGGATTTGGGCTTATTTGTCCAAGTAAGGTCCGTTGTTGTATCGCCTTGGCGGACATGTTCCCTAATACGTATGACACAGTCGGGGCCATTAATAAGCGTGAAGTTATTTTCCTCCATCGCACCAACTAGGTTTGTGCAGTGAAATTTGTCAGCACTGGCTCCGCAATTTGTGTGGTGCGCATTGAAATCGCCGCAAATGACAAACAAAGCGCGAGGACGTGTCTTCTGGATGCTGTCCAGCCAAGACCAGTAAATTTGAGCAGGTTTCTTTACCGAGGGGCGGACGTAGACGGACCGAATTAGCAACCGAAATTTTGGGATGAGAAGAGACTCTTTAATATTCATTTAGAGCTGGTACGTGCGCCCTCTCTTAGAATTTGGCTCTGCACTCTTTCCATAATCTACAATATACAAATTCAATCCGCTTATTCTACTGGAGCAACCTGCCCTGAGCTTGTGTCTCGGCCTTCCGAAATACGTAGCTAATAACATCCTGTATTAATAGTCCCGGCTGCCTGCACTAGAGTCTCGGTTTAAGCTTTTAACTGTGCTGACGATGCTTAGGATTTTCGAAGCGCCCCTCCGCAGAGATTTTTCGGTGATGGTGGCTCGACCGGCTTTATGTTTACTCGTGGTGGCCCCACCAATACCGCCCTGAATGATGATGATGATGGTTGCATTTTAATGGCGCAAGGCCAACTGGGGCAAAGAGCGCCAAAAAAAGATGGTTAGCTACCACAGATTAAAGTCATACTAAAAGTGAATAGCACCAGAAGTAAAAACAAATAAAGACAATGAGGATGGCTGGTGTAGAGGGCCAGGTTGTGATTATGCATGATACGATATGATATTCAGAAATTTAACTTCTGATAGATAATGAAAAACACCTTTGGCAGTAAACATTGGTTCATCGCCTAAGAAGTGCGATGGGTGGAGTGGGATCTGTTGTCTGTAGATTTCTGGAAAGTGTTTGTGTCGTGTCGTGTGGAGTGCCTTGCATGTGATTAGTATGTGAACTACGGATAGGCCCTCTCCACACCTGCTGCACACGGGTCTCGGAGACCCAGTGAGCAAGTGTGAATGTGTTACGTAAGTGTGGCCCATCCGTAGCCTGGCTAAGGCTACTTCCTTGTGTCTGTCTTGTTTGTCTGTTATGTATCTACCTAATTGTGGCTTTATAGTGTAGAGTTTGTTCTCTGTTTGTGTGTCCCATGTTTCCTGCCAAGATTTGCGCAAGGCTGTCCGTACCAGTGGCTTGAGGTCGAGGTAGGGAACACATGGTACATCTATGCTACTGCGGAGAGCAGCTACAGCGGCACTCTGGTCAGCAATTTCGTTCCCCAGAATGCCACTGTGACCTGGAACCCAGCAAACAATTATTTTCAGTTTTGAGTGATGAGCAAAGGTTAAAGCTTTGATTAGATGCTGGAGGACAATGTTTTTTGTAGGTCTGAAGCAATGTAAGGCTGTTACCACACTTAGAGAGTCTGTAAAGATAATGGAGTGTTCTGTTCTAATTTGTGTAATGTGTTGTACTGCTAACAAGATACCATATGCTTCGGCCGTAAAAATGCTGCTATTTCTGTGTAAGGTCTTCGTACTGGTAAAGTTTGGGCCGTGTGCAGCGCATGCGACGGCTGAAGAAGACTTCGAAGCATCGGTGTAGAAAGTGGTGTGGGGGTATTTGTGTTGTACCTGAAGAAAGTGCTGTAGTATAAGTTCTCTAGGCGCATTTCGTTTGTTGATATGTTTAAAAGAAATATCACACAAAATTGCTGACCTCTCCCAAGGCGAAATGAGGTCAGCAATAGAACACTTCATGCTCTCCTCAAATGAAATCCCTAGTTCCTCAGCGAGGGCTCTCACTCGGATAGAGAAAGGAGCGGGTATCGATGGCCGTGCTGCGAATAACGGATCGGATGAGGTGTTGCTTATGATAAAACTACATGGGTGGTTTTTTACAGAAGTCGTCTTAATAGCATACATCAATGAAGTATACGAACGCTGGTGTTCAAGGCTCCACCTATCACACTCTGCATACAGGCTTTCAATGGGACTCGTCCGGAACGCTCCACATGCAAGACGGAGACCGAAGTGCAGCACTGGATCCAACATTTTCAGAGCCGTTTTACATGCGGACCCATAGACGACACTCCCGTAGTCCAACCGTGAGCCAATAAGGCTGGTAAATGCGCGGAAGAGTATTTGTTTGTCCGCTCCGTAGGAGCAATGCGAAAGGACCTTCAGAATATTCATGGTTTCAAGGCTCTTCTGTTTCAGGTGTTTTATATGAGGAATAAATGTCAGTTTTTCATCTAGAACCCCGCCTAAAAATTTGTGTTCCTTTTTGAGAGGGATTGAGACACCTTTGAGCTTAATATTAGGATCAGCATGGATTCTGCGCCTTCTTGAAAATACAACACAGGTACACTTCTCTGGATTAAGCTTAAATCCATTCCTGTCTGCCCAGTCAGCGAGTTTGTTGACACCAAGCTGGACTTGCCTCTCGCAAACGGACAGATTACATGATTTGAAGGAGATTTGAACGTCGTCTACATATAGCGAGTAAGAAATGGTTGGTGGCAATCCTTTTCCCAGCGAGTTCATTTTTATAATAAACAGCGTGCAGCTCAAAACGCCCCCTTGAGGCACACCGTTTTCCTGGACGTGAACTAGGGAATATCTATTGCCCACTCTCACACGAAAAGTTCTCTCCGACATGTAGCTTGCAAGAATATTTAACATGTTGCCTGACAAATCAAAAGACTTAAGGTCGCTAAGAATTCCATAGCGCCATGCAGTATCATACGCTTTTTCAATATCGAAAAATACTGTCATACAATACTGTTTATGAATAAATGCATCTTTGATATAGGATTCTAAGGCAACGAGTTGATCATGTGTAGATCGCCCTGCCCTGAAACCTGCCTGGCAGCTCTCGAGAAGTCCATTGTACTCCAGGAAGTACACAAGCCTTCGGTTAATCATCTTCTCGAAAAGCTTGCAAAGGCAGCTCGTCAGGGCAATGGGTCGATAGCTAGCAGGAAAGGAAGTATCCTTCCCCTCTTTCAGGAAAGCTACAACTATAGCCTCCCTCCAAGAGTTTGGAATGTGCCCCGAAAGCCAAATCTTGTTATATAGGTGGAGGAGTGTTAGAAGAGTGTCTGAGTGTAGATGCGGTGTCATTGTATATGTGATGTTGTCTGGGCCTGGAGCTGAGGGTTTACAGGTGCTCAGAGCGGCCCTCAGCTCATGAAGTGAAAACTCCGAGTTATAAGAGGAGGTTGACTTATCATTATCAAGTAAAGACTTCTTTTCAGCCAATTGTTCGTGTTTCATGAAAGTGCTAGTGTAGTGTGCTGAACTGGACACGTGTTGTAAGTGTTGTGCGAGTGTGTTAGCCTGGTCTTCCAGTGTGTCCCCTGTTGTACTAACCAGGGGCAGGCTGTGTGTCTGTTGTCCTTTTAGTTTGCGTATTCGTGTCCAGACTTTGCGAGAGTCAGTGTAAGAGTTTATGGATGTAACGAATGAGCGCCAACTCTCTCGTTTTGCCTCACGGCGCACACATTTTCCCATCGCCTTAGCCCTTTTGAACAATAAAAGGTTTCCCGATGTGGGGTACCGGCGCAGGATACCCCACGCCTTGTTCTGGGCCTCTCGCGCCCGCCTGCAGTCCTCATTCCACCACGGCCTCCTCTGGTTGCGCGGGGCACCAGAGGCGTGGGGAATAGACTTTTCGGCGGCGTCGAGTATGTGTGCCGTGAGGAGTTGGGCGGCTTTCATGTACGTGTAGGTGTGTTATAGATGTGTAGTGTAGTTTGGAGATTTCTGTAAATGTATTCCGGTTTGCTTTTGCTTCATTGAACCTATTATGGGAAGGTGAACAGGTGGGGCCTTTGTCGATGTATGTTAATGAAGTAGGGAAGTGGTCACTACTGTATGGATTCGTGTCCACGTCCCATTCAAGAGACGGAAGAAGTACTGCCGATCCTATCGTCAGGTCAAGGTGTGAGTAGGTGTTGTGTCCTATATTATAATATGTTGCCTGTTTCTTGTTGAAAAGGCATGCTCCCGACGATGTTAAGAATTTCTCAATGAGGCGACCCCGGGCATCGGTGCGGGAAGAGCCCCAAAGAGAATTATGTGCATTCAGGTCGCCTATCAAGATGTAAGGTTCAGGCAACTGATCTACCAGCCCTTCGAAATCCGAGCTCGACAGCTGGAAGTCAGGCGGTATGTAAGGGGAGCACACCGTTATTAATCTATTAAATGTTATTGAACGGATCGCAACAGCTTCAAGGACAGTATTTAAGGAGATGGTATTACATGCAATGCACTTTCGAGCAACAATAGCCACACCTCCCGAGGAGTGTGTGCATCCATCTCTGTCTTTTCTAAATACCATATAATTATTCAGGAAGTTTGTGTTTTTGCTGCTCAGATGAGTTTCCTGCAGGCACATTATACTTGGCTGCTTGGTGTGCAGTATCTGATATATATCGTCAAGATTTTTGATGAGGCCTCTGCAGTTCCATTGTATAATATTTTCCCTTCCCATTATTTGCAAAAGCGACTGGAAATGTGTGAGAATGAGTGTTTACGTATTGTCTTTCGGGGCTGTGACTCTTGGTTTTTTGGGCTTATCGGATGGTTTGGACGATGGTACCCGTTCCTTCCGCTGCACTGCAGACAGATACGGTCCAACGTCCATGTCTTCGTCCGACGTCCTCGGAGTGCCCAACGGAGTGGGCTCCTTGGACGTGGCACCCTTGTGGGTGCTTTTTTCTGCAACCGCCGCCACCGATGTCATCGGCACTGCCAGAAGTGCCACAGGCGGTGCGGCAGGGGCGGGAGCTGCTGCGGGATCCCCCATCTCCACCTCCATATCCGTACGCTCACTTGAGCTTTGGACAGGTGGAGAAGAAATGGCGGATGCAGCAGCGCCCCCAACTGACTCAGTTGCCACCACAGCGGCTGGTGACTGAACAAGCGGTGTGGTGACGGGTTGGGCTGTCGGAGACAACCCAGTGGGGGGCTGGGGTGGGACCAGATCAGACTCATTGAACTGGGTCGCTACCGGGACCAGACGCCGCTCTGCCCTCCGGCGAGCTGCGCCGGCGTACCTTGGAGAAGCAAAGCAGGCAAACCTTTTGCGTGCTTCCGGGTACGAGATGTTTTCCGTTACCTTCAAATTAATGATGCGTTTCTCGAGTTTGAACCTTTCACAGGTACGCGAGTACGCTGCATGGGGTCCTTCACAATTTGGGCATTTCATGCTACTGGCTTTACAATTGTCTGTAGGGTGGTCGTGATCAGAACATTTGGCACACGTCAGTTTCCCCCGACACTGTAAATTGCCGTGCCCATAGCGCTGGCACTTGTAGCACCGACGCGGATTGGGAACATAGGGACGGACTTCACAACGGATGAAGCCGGCATTTACATATTGAGGGAGGTTGCAACGGTCGAAAGTGAGAATTACATGCTTTGTTTTTATTTCCTGGTTGTCTCTACGGATGTTGATTCGTCTGACTGCAGTAACGCCTTGCTCACGCGGGCCCTCCAGCAAGTCGGAGTCTTTTTCGTCCTTTAGGTCAAATTGAGAAATTACACCTTGGCATGTGTTTAGACTGCGGTGAGGAGTTACCTTAATTTGCAAGTCACCGATCATGCTCTGTTCAAGGAGAATTTTAGACTGTTTTTGATTCTGTATTTCCACAAGGATTTCACCACTGGTTAGCTTTTTTGCTTTGTAGTTCTTGCCCAGAATGTTTTCAAGAAACTTAGCAATGAGGAAGACTGACTTCGATGTAAGAGGTTCAGATTTTTCTGCAGATTCCATGATCAAAAACCGGGGAAAATTGTCAGGTCTGGAGAATTCTATAGTAGGTAGCGGTGGGAAATTCACTTCGGTGCGGCCCCTTTTCGGGGGCCGATCACGTTTGGGGGGGAGTTTAGAAAATGCCATATAGCATAGTATAAAAGCAGGGAGACGGGGGTACTTTCTCCTTTGACCTTACCCTGGTAGTCAAAGAGGTCCCGGAGCTCTCTGCCTGGTAGACAGGCAGGGAGCTCATCGGCCGGAGCTTGACCAAGGCTCCGACGGCCACCGTTCACGGCTTCTAACCCTTCACCTTTCAACTTCTAGCCACGGTAGGTAACAGCTACAGTATGGGGGGCTTGGGGTACGCGGTGTCGCCACTCACCGTCACCAAGATTACTCAAGGTGCCCCGTGCGGGGCGCCCTGAATGCGTGTATGCCCAGACATTACTTTGACCCCTTAATATTACATTCCGTTCGTTATACACATGTCCTGGGAACCCCTCCCTGTTTCCCTAACCTTTATTAACATTTTCCTAACAATGCGAAAATGCTGCCTACACGTTTACTAACGGGTTTGTTGATCGACTATCTGGCTACCTTGGATTCATACGTGGTTGTAGCGCCTGATGCGTCTCAATTTGATGAGAGAGCTGGTGTGGAGATTCTCAGTCCACAACTCAACTGGTCGCGTTCGATTCGCCTACCGGACTTCACCCCAATCAGCTATGCTGAGTTTATGGCAATAATCATGCCAGTAAAAAACGTACCTCCTGAGGTATTAAATGTGGTTATAGTGTCCGATTCATTAGCTGTTTGCTCCCCTTTGGTATCCCCGACAAATTCAGCTCTTCTTTGCACATTTGGCATTTTAGTTCCTTCCCACTTAAGAGAAATCCGCCTGATATAGGTGCCTGGGCATAAGGTTTATGGCTGAATGAAGAAACAGACTCGTTAGCGAGGTCATCACTAGACGGCCCTTTGCTCGACGTCTGTCCATTTGCCTCCATATTGGTCGGAGTACGGATACGTCACCATCAACATCTGGCGAGGACGCAGTGAGGATGCCATCACCTCCCTCGATGATTGCGCCCATTTGGCATATGTGTGGGATTCGCGATGTTGCGAATCTCGCCAATTCGAGGTTAGTTTCACTAGCTTACGTTGTAGAGTTCCTCAGCTCAACTTGTATATGCACCGAGCTGGGCTCACCTCCTCTCGTCACTGTGCTCTTTGTAATGAACCCGAAACAATGAGCATTTTTTCCTACATTGCTGCCATTTGTCTTTAAGGAGAACAAAATACCTCGTGGAGCAAATTAACTTACTTGGACTTACCCTTTCAATGCCGGTCTTACTTTCGTTTGGTGCCATTTCGGTTGGGTTCACTCACAGGACTTTTGTTACAGCCGTCCACACCGTCTCAGAGATAAGTTGCTTACCCTGTTAGCCACTCTTCTTGTACACAGACGAAAGAAGGGCCTAGTCTATCAAATTCCCGCATGGCGTTTTCCTGCAAATTCCGGCATAGTGCGCACTTTTCTTCTGCAAATTCCTCTATTTGCTGTGCGATTATTCTTATCAGCACTTTTTTTCTCCAAAACGTAGTTTCTAAATCGGGCACATTAGCCCCAAAAAAGCTCTCCTGGCCAATCCTCCAAGTGGGTATGTGGCAAAAACAAAGGAACAACAACAACTATGTCCATGTCGGCGCAAACATGCGGCGCATTTGAAGCACGTGCACTGCCCTGGTTGTCTGGAACGGAAGGTCGAGCTGCGCTTGCGCTCGCGTCGCCGGAGCTCGTAGCTAGGTCTACAAAGAAGGCCCAGAGATGTTTTTGAAGAGGGGAGGGGATGCAATGTTAGCCAATCTCCTAAGGTGGGTATGCGCTCGGCGAGCTTTCAGATCGCAGGAATTACGGCAAGTAACAAAAGCTTCGCTCTTAAAGCGTGTGTGATTCGAGAGTGCCCTGTCAGCTCTGCTGTATCAGCACGCTTCCATCGTAGAACTGATGTTGTCGTTGTTGTTCCAGTCCTTGGAGGTACACAGACACTTAAGGGAATGGCCAGGAATCACAAGGCTTGAAAGGACGTGAGCCTGCTAAAAAAATTCAAAAATATATGTATTGCATGCTTCGTTACACTTGAGCGCAATTGCACGTAAGCCGAAGAAACGAAGGCGAAGTTAGAGACGCACACGCAGTGCAGATACAAAGAAAGAGTGGACGTTTTATCGTGAAAAGACGAAGAAACGAAAGCGAAGAAAGAGATGGAAATACTGTGTAGCATTAACCCAGTTGTCAATAAGTATCGTCCGACTTTCGGATTAAGACAGATAAGCAGAATTAAGTTGTGCGAGAATATTTTGATTATTGACTGTTTACAGTGGCAGCCAATTGCTCGAGGGGGCAACCCCAAAAACAAGTGGTTGTGGGCATTGTTTTACATGGGTTTGGTTATAGTAGCTAGCGATTTTAAAGATGCATTTGAAGAATAGCTTGCAACGCATGGCATCCAGAAGCTGACATACCCTTCCTGTTTTTTACAATACCGTGGACGATGCAAGCGTTGCTCACAGTAAAATATTTATTGCATACGTGCGGATACTTCTGCCCTTGTCCACGCCCTTCTCAGGATCAGTCACCACGCATCTCTCATCAGCGACCAGTCACCCCTCGCCTGTGGTACACACGAGCCCAAAGGCCATGCACTGTATTTATCGCTTAGTCTTCCTAATACCGCTGTAGAGTTAGTGTTCCTTGGTTGTGCAAAAATTAAATTTTGCCACTAAATGACTCTCCAGTTTCGTTCTATTAGATAACACACGGTTGCTCCAAATGTTTCAGGCTGGTTTTGGTAGACGTGGCTCCCAGATGTCGCCGAATTCGCAAATATACATCCTAAATATTTAGGCCGATGCCAAAGCGCCACGACTGCGTACCAAAAATGAATTTCACTTTATAATGAATTAGGTTACGCAATGGTAGTTCTTCTTTCGCGAGCGATGTTGACATGTACTGCAAAAAGGAGTACCGCAATGGCTTATTTGATGATACAAAATAAGATCTCTTATTTGTTCGCCTTTAGGAACAGCATAATATTGGAAAATGTCAAGTTTGGAGAAATTCACTTCACATTTTTACTTATCCACGTATTGGTTTTCTAAATATTTAATCCTAGGTTTTGTGTGTCCTATTCTTCATGTGTCGTATGCACTCTGCGAATATCATGTTCCTGCTCTGAAGGAGTTTGCCGATGGGGTTTCAACAACATAATGATTTATGGGGAATAATGCTGCGCCACTTCTTGGTTTTTGGGCTCGGTACAGTGACAATCTAAGGCTTCTGCCAAAGCTCCGGAAAGCATTGTATGGGCTGGGATGGTTCTTCGCAATAGGTCATAAACATTGTTTCGCATTCTTTCCATTCTCTGTGTTTAATTTGGGATCCATTTGTTTTGACTCGCAGTTCGCAAGATATCGGCGTCCCTGAAAAGAAAAATGCAGCGAATATGTCAGGTACTACAGCAGGGACTTATTCTAGGCAAAAAAGCTTTGTCTACGTTTTATGGAACCGGTTGGAGATGGCTTAGAAAGCTGGGTGCTTCCCATTCGTGAGCTTAGTGATGTTCCGTTCACCAAGGTTAAATTTAAGTAATGATGGTTATGTGTATGAGGACTACGAAGAAATTGACTCAACGCATAATCTGTGTTGTTGAAATACATAGCTTTACGTGCACAAGTTGCTCGTAGCAGGAAAAATTTGTTAATTGAGCAACGATAAAAGTGAGTAACAGTGACAGTTTCCCGTAAACACAATATATTCTAGCATTCCTATAGCCTTCAAACAATCCCGGTTGATGGGACTACAACATACAAATACCTCTTTGAATAGCTGACGTCAACTCTATCACGGATTCCCCCTGTGGGTTCCAGATAATAACCATATCGTAATATACATCCCACATGATTCTGGGTCATTGGGCACTGAGTTTAACATTTGTATAGGTAAGGTAACCGAGCCAATTTATTTTAGAGCACCTGAATGCACATAATTCCCTACTGGAATTTATCAAGAACAGATCCCAGGGGTCCCATTATTGATATGTTATTAATGTCATAAGAAGCATGCCATGTAGCAATAAGCCGACTACAAACGGTAATAGACGACACAAATCACCTCACACATTGACCTTGGGAGGGGTTCTGCAGTTTTGTTGCGTTTCTGAATGGAACGTGAGCCCGAACTAACATTGTAGGGACCATTTTACTCCTCATTATTAACATAGTGTTTCTTGATATGCAAAAATAAGTAGGCATAGATCCAAAACGTTCACCTCCTCGTAAAACGTTTATGAAGCGAGAGTTTACTGGAAAACATTATTTGAAACAACCAAACTTTCTTATACGTCTATATCACACCTGCGCGTGCAGGTGGTGACCGAAGTAAGCACGTTGCACAGACTCGACGATGCTGGAAAGTCCATTCCAAAGGACACCGGTGTCACGTAGATCCCATAAAGGCTCTGATGAGACAGGCAATGTAGGTGGGCGCGAGAGCTCCACAACAAAAGATGGCGTATCTTTCGTCAATACAGTAAAAGCTCATTACTCTGAACTGGAAGGGATCTTCATCCCAGAATAAGTGAAAGTAAGAAATAATAAAAGTTAAAAATAGCAACAGTACACGGGAATTGTGAGGTAGTACGGCATGTCAGCACTTTGACGATTGAAAAATCCCACGGTTGCGGCCTGCGTTTCCTCGTTGAAAGTGACAGCCAACACGTTTTCTTCTATTGAACGAATATAGGGGAAAATGTCATCTTCGCCTTCCTGAAAACTAAAATATAGATGGGCGGTGTTCTATTCGGTCATGACATCTGTTCAGACGGCCGCACTTTGCTTCGTTCTCGTCCTCCTTGTCCTCATTGCAGTGACACGCGCGGCGCTCCTGACCTGAGAAATGAAGGCCTCATTCGTCAGTGCCCCACACGCACCACTGCGTCCTAGCCGATGATGTTCGCAAGGAACTCGATTTGCAAAGTGTTCGCCATGCGGGAATTCCAATGGTTTTACCCGATTTAGCCTTCTCTGTTCTACACAGCCTGGTGTGTATCAACAGGGTGCGTTTCTAAGCCGGCGTGCTAGGCGCCAAAGTGACTGAGCAGTGGCACATAGTTCGAATTATCCGTGTCGGGTTAAAATTAATGGGCTACTTCATGCATTTGACTTCTACGGAGACTTTGCCGTACGGTATCTATTCGAATTATCCATAAATTTTAAATATTTAGGTTCTAATTAGCAAGCTTTCACTGTACTCCATATCAGATAGATAACGTCAGATCTCCTGAACGGAAAACGACAGCGCAAGAACGTTCTGGATTGAGTTTAAAACCATTTTTCTCTGCCCGGCCAGCAAATTATTTGACACCATGCTGGACCTGGACCTGACGTTCACTGGTCGCCGTATTACACGATTTAAAGGATATCTGGACGTCCTTGACATGCATAGAGAAAGCAATTGTAGGTGGCAATGCCTTACCAAGAGAACTGATTTTAACTATAAACAGAGTGCAGCTTAGAGCTCCACTTTGCGGCACGCCGTTTTCTTGCGCTTGACCCCTTCGCAGTACATTACCAATCCTTACGCGAAACGTGCGTTCAGACATGTAGCTACCAAGGGCGTTTAACATACGGCCCGAAACACCGAATCATTTAAAGTCACTCAGGATCCCGTAGCGCCAAGCGGTTTTATAGGCCTTTTCAAGGTGAAAAACCAGCGTTGCGGAGAACTGTTTATGAATGAAAGCGTCCTTGATGTATGATTCAAGGGCGACAAGTTGGTCTTTTGTGGATCGCCCCGCCCTGAAGCCAGCCGGATAGCTCTCGAGTAGACTATTGTACTTAAGAAACTATACAAGTCTCTCAGTTATCATCTTCTCGAGAAGCATGCACAGGCAGCTTCTGAAGGCCATGGGTCGATAACTGTCAGGAGAGATTGGGTACTTCCCTTCCTTAAGGAAAGGCACAACCATGGCCTCCCTCCAAGACTGCAATATGCTCGGAAAGGCATAATTTGTAGAGTAGAGGTGTAGGAGTGTTTCACTTGTGTCGGCGTGTAGGTGTTCCAACATTGTTTATGTAATGTTGTCTGCGCCTGGAGCTGAACGCTTACAAGTGCCGACACCTATCTTCAGCTGCAGACGTGAAAAGGAGGAGTTATACGAGGTAGTTAAACGTATTATGCAATGACTTCTTTTCACGAGATGTTTAGTATTGTATGAAAGTGTTAGTGTAGTGTGCTGAACTGGAAACGTTGGAAGTGTGCGAGTATGTTAGCCTGGTCTTCCAGTTAGTCCCCTTATGTACTAACCACGGGCACGCTGTGTGTCTGATGGCCTTTCAGTTTTCGACAATGTGTTCAGGCTTTGTGTATGTCGGCGTATGAGTTTATGGATGTCAAGAAGGTTCGCGAGCTATCTTTGTTTTTGTCCACGGCGCACACGTTTTCCAAACGCCTTTGCCCGTTTGAACAAAAGGATGTTACCCGGTGTGGGGTAGCGACGGAGGATACCCCACGCCTTGTTCTGGGCCTCTCCCGCCCGCCTACAGTCCTCATTCTACCACGACTTCCTCTGTTTCCGCAGAGTACCAAAGGCGTTTGCGAATTGACTTTTCGGGGACGTCGACGATGTGCTTCGCGAGGAGTTGGATAACTTCTTGCACGTGTAGTCTTGTGGACGTATAGTGTAGTTTAGATGTGTATAAATGCATTGCAGTTTGCTCTTGCTTCATTGAACCCGTTCTGGGACGATGGACTGCTTGGGCCTTTACCTATATATGTTAGTGATGTGGGAAGTGGTCACTACCATGTTGGTCCGTGCTCACACCCCACTCAAGACATGGAAAGAGACCTGCAGAATCAATAGCCAAGTCAAGATATGAGTATTTGCTGTGTCCTAAGCTATGGTATGTAGGCTGCTTTTTTAAAAGGCATGCTCCTGTGGCTGTTGAAAACTTCTCTATCAGACGACCTCGGGCAACCGCTCAAGAAGAGCAACAGACAGGATTTGAGCGCATTCAAGTCGCTTGAGGGGATATATTGTTCGGGCAGCGGGTCAACCAGCACCTGGAAGTCAGAGCTCAAAAGTGCGAAATAAGGAGGAACATAAATGAAGCATACCGTTATCAACGTATTAAATATTATTGTGCGGATTCCTACAGCCTCAAGGAAAGTGTCAAGAGGGGTAGGGTGGCATGCTAAGGATTTTGGGGGATTATTGCCGCACCATACGAAGAGTGTGCGCAGCAATCCCCATAAACTGTTCAAGAAATTTCTGTGATTGGAATATCAATGTATTTCTGGGACACATCACAATTGGCTAATTAGCATGGGGGAGGATCTCGTACACATCGTCAAGATAATTAAGGAGGCATCTGCACTTCCACTGAACAATATTTTCTCTTCCCATTATTAAGTGTTCAGAGCTAGTGGAGTGTGACTATTTATGTAAGGTCTTTCCGGGCTTGGACTTTTGAAGCGATTTTTAAATGCAGAGCATTTCAGTAACTCACGTTGTCACCCGCGTTGACGTCCGTAGTCCGCACCGTCGTTGTCCCTACTATATATAAAAAAAGTACTATCCAGCGCCCGGTTTGGATCCCTCGACCCTGCGGGCGGAACGCAATGTACATGGTGCTCTACCCACTGCGCCACAAAGCCGACACAGAATGGGACGCTACGAACGCGCCTTATATCGTTGACTCATTCAAATTACTGCTGACGAGCGCTCTCTCGTCAGCAGTTGCCACAAGTGCAACAACATTAACGTAACGCAACCCCGGAAACGCTCTGCATTTGATCGTGCCCCTCGCGAGGGGGATGTTTCACTGCGTCTTCTCTCGGTCGCGGGACCCGTGGCGCCATCTGGCGGAGGCGCGGCACAACTGGTAGCACTTTGAAAAGATGCGGCGCCAGCCAGCTGTGTGTGTGCGTGCCGCACTTGTACAAATGGCAAGTGCATTGGCTGTCCACAGAGCAAAGCATTCGTGCAAGTAAGCCGTTGCAGTCAGTCAGTCAATTAGTTTCCGTGCCTCCTCGCCCTCTCTCGCGCGGCGATTCTTCTTGCCGAACGCCCCTAATTTTTACCTTCTCTGGAGGTTTGGATGAAAGAACCCACTCCTTCCGCTGCGAAGAAGCTAGGAAGGGGCCCACGCTCATCTCATCATCAAATATCAGGGGGTTGCCCGGCTGGCCGGACACCATAAAGGTGGCACCCTTTCCGGTGCCCTTGCTTCGAGCCACGACATCTGAGGGCGTCAGGAGCACCCCGGGTGACACAGGGAGTGCGGCCGGGGTGGGTACTGCTGGGGGTTCCTCAGTCCCCATCTGCTTCGCGCTCTCGCGTGTGCGTTGCGCCAGGGGAGAAAAAGTAGTGGATGCAGCGCCGTTCCCAAGAGGCGATGTTGCCAGTACAGCCGCTGCTACCTCAGCAAGTGGTGTGGGGGCGGGGCGGTCCACCAGAGGCAACCCCAGTTCGGGGCAGGAGCCGGACCAGGTCCGACTTGCAGTGCTGTGTCCACGCCGAAAGCAGACGCTGCTCCGCCCCTCCCACCCCCCCCCCCCGCAGGTTGTTGCGTCCGCGTACCTCCCCAGGGGGAACGAGGCGAATCTCTGTCGCGTCTATGGGAAGGTGATTTTTTTTCTTTGACCTTTATGTTTATTATGTTCTTTTTTAGCTTGAAGTTTTCAGAAGACCTGGACTAGGCCGCGTGTTGGCCCTGCAGTTACGGCAGAAGACTTATGAGCTACAATTATATGTGGGGTGGCCGTGTTGGACGCACTTGGCACAGGTAAATTACTTGGCCCCGACACGAGTTAGTACCATGCCCGAACTGCTGGCACTTAAAACAGCGCGGCGTATTCGGGTTGTACGCTTTGACGGAGCACCGGATGAAGACGGGATTGGTGTGGTACGCAAGAACAGAATAGTCAGATGTCATGATGATGTGTCTAGTGGGCACTCCCTTATCGTCTTTCCTTATGTTGATGTGCCCGACTGCCGTCACACCCTGCTTCTCAGTCCTTCAAGACGATCAGTTTTTGTCTCTGCAGCTACATGTGGCTCCCAGATTACGCCATTCGAGCTGTTGAGGCTGCGGTGGAGCGTGATCTAGATGTCAAGGTCGGCAACTCGGGTCTGGTTCACGAGCTTTGAGTCCTGCTGCTGACTGTTTAGTTCGACCACGAGCTCGCCGATTCCCCGTTTTATAGCTTTATAGGATTCACCTTTACTTTCTAGAAACATCGAGATCGCGAACATCGCCTGGAGGCAATAGGCTTGGCTTTGTCAAGAGATTTCATTGCCAAACCGACTGGGAGCCCATCGTCCAGAGCTTGACCAGGACTCCGATCACCACCGTTCGTGATTTCTTAACCTGCACCTATAAACACATCGTTACGGTAGGTTACAACCTATGCTTGCGGGCTCGGGGTCCAGGATGTCGACAATACCGTCACCAAGATTGCTCAAGGTGGCCCATTTGAGGATCATTTTATATATAATGTACGTAAACAACACTCGCATTTTCTTCAAATCCTGTAGCCTTTTCATGGCACGTCCAGACTGGTGTAACCACTGTTTTGCCTGGGCAGAGAAGTACGGCTTGAAACCAAATTTAGAAAGAAGTGATTGCGTTGTGTTCAATCTGAATCGCGGGATTCATGCCGGCTCTTAAATTCCAGATATTGGCGCCGTTCTTAGTGAAAAAAACAACCATTCTAAGGTGTCCTCTGGAACAAAAAACGAACGTCCATTTACCCAATAAACAATATTCTGAGACATAACTGATTAAAACAATCAGCATTCTGAGTTCATATCGCACCAGCGCTGAGGGACGGGGCTACGCCTGCTCGTTCGTGGTTCACGGTTTGACTTCGGGATGTAGGGTGTATAGGTTAGCCCCGGAGGGGCACCTTGTGTGTTCAAGGTGACGGTAGTGGCAACACCGCGGACCCCGAGCCCATGTGGGTTGGACCCACACATGCCCCAGCTGTGCTTGGCTTAGCCGTGTCCAAAGAACAGGGAATCCTGGTCACTGCGTTGACGCTGAGGTTGTTTTTGGACCTTTACGGCCTCTTATCTGAAACAACACGCACATTCGTCCCCTGCTTCTTGCAGATGGCCTCCCAGGACTGACCCGCCCCGGGAAAACCAGCTAGTCGGCTTTTCCTATCCTTCATCTATTTCCTTTCTCTATTCTGTCATCTTTCCATTCCTGTCCTGTCACCTATTCTTTTCCATAGTTCTTCCTTTTCCCCTGAGGCGGCTGGGTAACACTGGGGTTATAGGCAGCCTTGATTACACGTCATGAGGTTATAGTAGCACTGTATGGTTAGCCTGACAAAGTCATGTTTCCTTGTTGGGTTCCGTGGTGTCGGCACCAGAAACAAGCACCACTGCCGAACATTTTACTTTCCATGGAAAAGAAGAACATTTTAGACCCTGATCGCCCTCCTAAACGAGGGTGCACTGAATATAATGCCTCACAAAGCTTGAACAGCAATCGTTCACCCACTGAGACGACACAGAAATTTCTGGTAATGCAATCTGGCGACCCTGAGAAGCCCTTGAGGAACGTGTCGCCAATGGCCGTATCCAGATAGCTGAGCAATCTACTTGGACCGAAATACCGCGTTAAAATGCTGCCGACCGGGGATGTCCTTCTGGAGGTCCAAGAAAAGTTTCTGTCAGATGCGCTCCTGGCAATAAAAAACTTGCAACACACAAGGTTGACGTAACTACCCACCACACCTTAAATACTAGGTTGGGGGTAGTGTCGGACGAAGACTAGATTGATGTGTTTGGAGATGAAATTCTAGAGGGCTTTAAAGAAGAACATACGAATGTTACTGCAGCGCGAAGATCTGCATTAAAGATGAGGAAATTGCCCTGAAACATTTGGTTCTAACCTTGAACTCCACCACCTTACCCGACAACGTACAACTAGGATACTGGAACCTACGTGTCAGACTGTATGTACCAAACCCCCGGAGCTGCTTCCGCTGCAGAGGAATGGGCACACGCAGCAGTCTTGCCGTGGAAAACCGACTTGTGCACTGTGTGCTAGCACTGAACATGGAAATCACGCCTTTGATGTAGAAAATGTCAAATGTGTCAATTGCAGCGGCGAACACCCCACATACTCCAGGAAGTGCCCACGCTTCCGAAAGAAGAAAGACTGGTAGCCATCAAGGTGAAAGAGAATGTGTCCTTCCAGGAGGCCAAACAAGGCCCGTCCTTCGCTCAGAGAAAGGATCCTTTGCTGAGGTAGCCCGCCAGCGGGCGGGGCTGCCTCAATTTCCGGCACTGGCGCGGTCAACTCAAGGGAACTGCGCAGAGCCACAGACCCCTAAAGAAGTCAAGCCGGCAGCTAAGCTCCCGGCCTATACAGAAAGTGGTGTGGCTTCCAAGCCACCAAAAGACTGTGCAGGGCCTGCCCCTGCCACTTTATCGACCTCCTCTCCTCTGGTGACGGTCGACGCACCTCAGAGGAGGGCGCCTTCAGGAAATGGCACCGCTGCAGGTGCTGCTCTTTGGCGGCAGCGGCCTGGACACCCCCTGCCTACCCTCGACAGAAGCCGAAGGGCCAGGGAAAACCACCTGGTCGCTCTACTAATACTCACGGAACTGAAGGCAGTGAAAGAGAGGAAGAGAAGTAGATGGAGGTGTGCCCTAGTGCCTGTGCGAGCATTTTATACCCTCCACACCTACGTGACCGCTAAAGCGAACACTCCAGAAGACACCTGTATAGTGCAAATAGTTCAGTGAAACTGCCGTGGGTTATTGCACAATATAGACGATATTCATACAATTATACACAAATATGAACCCAAAATAATAGCCTTGCAGGAGACAAATGTAACCAAAAAACATGACATCTTTCGCAACATTTACCTCCTTAAAAACGACAAAGAAGACTGCACCCGTGCCTCAGGCGATGTGGCTTTAGCTGTGGCACCAGGCACAATTCTCAAGTCGGTACAACTTAACACTACGCTGGAGGCTGTTGCCGCATAAGTCTATATTCACAAGCTTGTCACTGTTGTTTCACTGCACTTGCCACCACAATATCACATGTCCTTACAGGAACTGAATCACCTCGTTGAACAACTTCCTGCTCCAATAATGACGACGGGAGACTTCAGCGCTCATCAGTACCTGTGGGGAGGTGAAAGAATGGACAGCCGGAGAAAACTCATTGAGCAGTGGGTTACAACCAACAGCTTAGTTGTTTTCAATACCTGAGACAAGACGTATTTTGCTGCATGTAATAGAATCTTTTCTACTCCAGACCTTTATGTCGGGTTGCCAGTTCTCCAGATGAATTATGAGTGGAGTGCTGTGAATTATCCACATGTAAGTGGCCACTTTCCTGCCTTGGTACGCGAAGTGCAAACCCTTGCTTCCCTCAAGAGCTGTTCACTCCAATGGACGATCGAGAGGGCACATTGGGAAAGATTTTATGAGTTAGTTTGCTTCGACCAATTTTACAGCAGCATGTGCATTGATGAGGCAAATACCGACATCTGTGAGGTACTTCTTACAGCTGCAAACGTTGCCATCCCTCGGACATCTGAACGGATTCCCAAGCAACAAAAGCCGTGGTGTAATGGTGCCTGTCGTGAATCCCGGAAAAAGCAGAACAAGGCTTGGGGTGTATTTAGACGACCGGAAAATCAGAACAGTAGCCAAAAGAAATTCGTGGCAAAGCTTTGTAAGTGCAATAAATACTGCCACTTCCATAAAAAAGGTCGCGGACCATTTGCGTAAATTTAAAGGCACCTACAGACGGTTCAGCATACCACTTTTCTTACAGACGGTGCGGGCAACTTACTGGAAACACGAACAGATGTTTTAAGTGCGCACTTTGCGGAAGTCTCTAGTGATAAAAATTATGCGAAAAAATTCCTGGCACGTAAAAATATTGCTCAGAAATTCAAGATTAAAAACCATAGCAATAACACAGAGGAACATAATAAATAATTCACTTTGTATGAACTGAAACGAGCATTAGCCCGGTGCAACGCTACCTCCGTCAGCCCGGACCTCATTCACCATGCCTTTCTGCAGCACTTAAGTGATGCGTGTTTACAAGTGATTAAGAGTTCTTTAACAAAATCTGGCAAACAGGGAGGCTGCCTAAAGCATGGAAAAAGGCCATCTTAATACCATTACTGAAAGACGGGAAGCCCCAGAGTGTCCATTACGCTACCTACCCATACCTTTCACCAGCTGTTTGTGCAAGATTCTTGAGATGTGGAACTTTAGTTTGGTTTTTATTCTTCAAAGTTCTGGTTATCTAGATAGCTGTCAATGTGAGTTTCGCAGTTTCGGACTATGACTTAGACCAGGTGAGGCTTGAAACAACGATACGAGATGCCTTTGTTAACACTCAGTTCTGCTTTGCCATATTTTTTGATATGGCCAAGGCATATGATACAATCTGGCGTCATGGAATTGTCAAGGATTTAGCAGCCATGGGAACCAGAGCGCGAATGTTTTGATGTACTGACGATTTATCCCACACAATCAGTCAGGAGAATGGTGTTCCTGAGGGCAGTGTACTGAGGGTGACTTTCTTTCCATCAAAGTAAATTCTTTGGCAAAGGTTGTTCCCCGGCCAGTCATGTACTCCCTTTATGTAGACGACTTGCTGATGGCTTTTCGCTCGTGTAACCTCTCGATGTGTGAAAGAGAGTCCCAAACTTCGGTAAATCGGTTACAACAATGGGCGGATGAAAATGGCTTTCGCTTTTCTCCCGAGAAGCGTGCTTGTTTGTGTTTTATGCGAAAACAAGGTATGCATTCCAGACCTTGCATAAAAATTAAGGATGTACCCGTTTCAGTACAAAGCGAGCACAAATTCTTAGGCGTCACATTTGACTAGAAATTCACATTTGGAGCTCATACAAAGAAACTCAAAATGATTTGCATGAAAACATTGAACATACTGAAACTTTTGTCACACAAGTCATGGGGTGCAGACCGCACCTGTATGCTAAGAATTTATGGCTCGGTGGTTTGGTCTCGTCTTGACTATGGCTGTGTAGTGTATGGATGAGTCCGCCAGTCTGTCCTCACCTCACTCGACCCAGTACACAATCTGGGCCTCAGACTTGCCACAGCTCCATTTCGCACCTCCCCTATCGACAGTCTCTATGTTGAGTGCAATGAATGGCCCCTGAAGTACCGTAGAGCATACTTAAGTGGAGTGTATGTAGCCAAAACAGCATGTATCAAGGACCATCCCTGTGCTGGTGGAGTGTTTCAGAATAGGTACCAGAAATGGTATGCAAACAAGCCCAGCGTGGTCCGCCCTCTTGTCCTTGGTTTGGAGGAATACATGTATGGGCATTCGTTCAAGATATGCCCGCCACACCTCCTGAGCGTTTCGAACGCTGTGGCCCCCGGGACCACAAGGCCATCGAATGTGATCTGTACTTTTTAAAATACCTCAGAAAAAACGTTTCCACACCAAATTTTGCGCCAAGAATTTCTCCAACTTAAAGAGAAGTACAGTAGCTATTGACACTACTTTAATGATGGCTCAAAAACCTCCTGTCACGCAGCTTTTGCAGTTATCAATCCACCGGTGACAGTAGCAAAGAGGATTGCTGATGAGAGTAGCGTTGCCCGAACATACATGCATTGAAAATACATGCTATGTAAATTGTACATTGCGAAAAGTTTTACTCGAAACAAAACTGCTAGCATATAAAACGCCCATCGATCCATCTTAGAATAAGCCTGTACCATCTGGAACCCTTATAAAGTATCTGGAATAAACACGCTTGAATCGGCTCAGAAGAAATCAATTAGTTTTATTTTCCGCCGTTTCGATTGGAGCTTTTCGCCATCATCCCACCTTGGTACACTAGAATTAGAACCACTGCCCGAGATTCAAGACCGCGAATGTCTTAGAATGTTGCATATTCTTACGAATACTCCTTGCTAATCATTAAACACCAGTTCTTTGTCGCCGTATAAACTTAAATTTACTAGAAATAGCCACAAACATAACCTTTCAAATTTTTATCCGCGTACTAGTACATCTAAGTACAGCTTCTTCCCCCAAACTTTTGCAAAATGGAGTCTACTACTAGGTGCAATTAGGTATTGCCATTGAAAACATTTTTGGAAAAATTTGAATTGATTATGTTCTGTAACTTTTGCATAATTTCAGTCTCTTGATGTATATATGTTATCTATTATGTCTAACCTTTGAGAATAGGTGCGCTTAATGTGTTGTGTTTTTATCTGTGTTATTCTGTTCTATGTACCTACTACCTCCAGCCAGAGCCCAATTGAGCTGCAGTATGTATGTATAAATAAATAAATAGATAAAATATTGTTTGCTACAATTGTCCGTGCTCCAGAAGCAGGCATCCGTGCGAATGAAGGTGCAATAAAACTAGAGGATCGTAGTGGGGCTTTGACTTTTGACTATGAACAATCTCGCGACCCGTGTTTTTAAAATCTCGGCTACGCGTACCGGCCTAGGTCATGTAAGTGACCGGTGATATGCGCTCAATAACCCGAAAGGGACCATGGTATTTGGCGGTCAATTTCTGAGAAAGGGCAGGTGTTGGACAGGGCACCAATGGCGAAGCTAGCGAGCCGAGATCAAATGTGTTATTGTTGGTGCGTCCATCGTAGCGATGTATCTGATGCTACTGATAAGAAGATATTTATTTCCAAGCCAGTTGACGGCATGGCTGTGTGTGACCCCAAGCGAGCAAACTCGTCAGTGTTCGGTGGAGTCTTGCTGTGCGGGAGAATGGTAGTGATTGTGCAGTAGTACGCATACCCATATAACGTAAAATAGCCACACTCTGGTGGTTAACTGTGTGATAGTCTTATTGAAAGTAATTGTTACAAACGGCCGCACGTGGTCGAACATCAATTGATTGAAGACAGGCACACGGAGAGCACGTTTTTTTGATGGTGATATGACGCGGGGGTACGGTGAATGATACTCTATTTCGTACGGAAGGTCTCTACAAACCAGCCAAGAAAACTCGTCCTCAGTCGATTATATGCTCTTTAGGTGCCCCATGTCGTAGAACGAAGTGGTGGAGAAAAATTGATGCAACGCCGGAAGCGGTGGCCAATGACATAGCACCCGCCTCGACGTGCCGCGTAAGGTAATCCATACCGAAAATAATTCATTAGTTGCCGGCTGAAAATAAAACGTAGTAGGATGTGTAGATCCATGCCGACGTGTTGGAAAGTTTATACAAGCTATACACACCGCACAGGTAGTATTGTAGGCGGATTCACTCGTATGTATCCCTATATTTCTGCTAATACGAAGTCCACGGAAAACGCGGGCAACGTCAACTTACCAGAAGTTCGACTTCACCACAAATCAAAAAATGCCGTTTTACTAGTTTAAAGCTCACTGTATAAGAAATCGGTAACTGCCTTCTGCTTCTGCTTGCAGAGTCCTGCCCCTGAATGTAAATTCTGCAAAGTGCAGGTGTGTTTGAGTGCTTTTTTGGTGGTGCTACAGCACCGCAGACACCTTCTGGGGTATCTGAGAGCTACAGCGAAGAACTGCTGCACTAATGCAGGGTCGCAGCTGCATCAGCAGCCCAATGGTGTGGCTCAGTTTGTCCATTTCGTTACTACTTTTTTGGTGCCAATGGATCTCAATGGTTTCAATGTCCGTCAATGCACCGCGCACTGACCACACACAAAGATTATTTTGTCCTTTGGAATATTGAGCTTACCGTATTTTGTGATCATGTCTAGCTATATCTCTTAAAACTACTTACACTTGACTAATATTTTCGACTTTTAACATCCAATCACAGAGCATTTTTTTTTTCGTACAATTGCAAACACAGCTGACGAAGACCTCCCGTCACTTCCAATAACCGACGACTTTAACTAGGTGAGTTCTGTTTATCTGGAGTCGAGTGCACCACGATTGCATGGCCACAACTGTTATCAGTGTGGAAGGAGCCGCATATTCTGGGTACAGGCAGCAGCGCCGCGACAGACTGCCTCAGCTAACATTGACACGACAACCCTACCATGAACAGGCTGGGTCCGCCTGATAACATCCCCCAGCTGCTTCCTGCCCCGCCCCACGAGCTGCCCGCACAAATATCTGACTTGCCGACAGCCAAGAGTCGTTGTACTACGTTGGAACGCAGACACTGTCCGGTACTAAAATTTCCTTGGCCCGCGACACTTCGCTGCTGCGCACGCACTGGTAACCCGGACGCGGTTACCTCGACTTTTCACTTGCAATAGCTGCGGCGGCCAGAGAACAGCTTGAAACTGATTCTGGTAATGTTTACAGGACAACACTGAAGTGGCATATTCGGGTCCACCCGGCCACATCTCCCCTCAGTTGCCTGCCTCATGCTACAATCTGGCCAGCACCAGGCCCTTGCTTCCCAATAGTCAAGATTCGTTATACTACGTGTGCAAAGAGCGACAGAGACCGAACACGAGATAGAAGCTGCTTCTGCTAATATCAACAGGTTTGTTGTATTGCCAGGCATAATCCTACCTTAAAATCCATTTTCCGTACTGCTGAATGCTGCTGCCCTGCCACCTGTACCTTTTTTAACCGGTATGTGCTTCGTGTAAGAGGCAGTGTGCACAGCATGAGGTTTCGATCGCATGCTGTACGTAAGGCAACCGTTTCTGTGTATGGGCATGTTGCGACGTCACGGATAAAGCGCCGTAATTTAAGGTGACTCATGACAAAAAACAACAAAAATTCTCAAATTGCCGCGAACGGAAACCCAATGACAATCAGTACGAGAAGCATCTCAGCAATGCAGACAAAGCCACTCAGCGTGCTACCAGAAACAAAAAAACTAGATAAACTCAATCCATCACCGATACGGTAGCTTAGATAGAACAAATGATGCAGCACATGTCCTACAAGGTTAACGAAATAATATGACGTTTTGATACGCAGAAAAAGGAAACACGGTACCTAAGGGAGGCCACCTGACGCGAATGAAAAGGTACGGGGTTCCAAAACTAGACTCAGTTGCGGGAGCCCGTGCATGACCTTAAATAAAGCAGTCGACTCCTCAATCTCTTTTTGGCGGTATTCCAGTAAATCGCAACAAAAACCTTCTGCAGAATTTGAACAGTCTGGCACCTACTCTAGACGTCCCCCCCTTGAAACTAAGCGGCGTCACTGCTGGTTATTGGCTGCTCGCAAGACCAGAAAATATTCCATGGATCATTGTTCTATATAGCAGGTAGACCGACAGAGACACATGCCTCGCGAACCACCAAAAACTGCAGGAAGCCAAGCAAACTGAATACATCTTTGAAAAAATGGCCAAACAAAAGAGACAACTGCTTGGAACAACCAAAAAATGGCCTTTGAAAAGTTCTCGTTTTGCTTGTGGTGCATGGGTTCAAATTCTGCTAAAGAAAAACACTGAGGATGACCTATTCCGGAAATCAAATGAACTGCATCGCCTTACGCAACACCTTTTCTGTAGTGATAATATGCTATGACTGTTTTTCCAGGCCCATTATCTGATTTCATGAGGACACTCAATCTGGGTTCATGTTTCATAACCTTCACCTGCCATTCAGCGAAATCAAAAGTAAATTTAGTGAGAATGTTTTTTAACTACTTAAAATGGCGATTTTGACATTTCATTTTTAGAGACTTCGTACTGCAATTAATGAAAAATGTACAGGTCCGCGAATAAGTCCGCGAATAAGGTCCGCAGCACGGCAGTCGTGGCCAAATCCTGTCGGTGCACTGCGCAGGAGCCTCGTTGGGAACCACCATTGTGGTTTAATGTGTATTCGCACCATTCAGTTTCTAGTAAGTATGCTAGAGAGGAAACTGTGCCTGGAAATTTGTGTCGTCCTGGAAGATTATGAAGAGTACAACTTCTGGCTTGGGCATGACATGACATTTGAAGTTTAAACAATTCTTATTTGTTTTATTCGATGCATTGATATGTCAATGCATCATTTTTAAAGCAGAGACAACCCCTCTAACAGGCTGTTATTAAAACTAATGCGATTTATTTTCATATTTCTTAGCTTAATTTAGCTTGTTTTATTTGGCGCATATAATAACGGGCGCTTTCTGAACTTTTGTAGCACTGGGATTGGATTTACGACAGCTAAAACATTTTTATCCATGCTAATGGGAAAATTAATGCGAGCGTGTGGCATAATTGAGCCAGATTGCTACACAGGTGGCCCTAATTTGAGCAGCATAGACGCTAGCGCCACAGAGATTCATTGTTTGGGCATAGATGCACGACTTCAGCAATGTACTCACTCTTATTGTTTGTTTCGCAGTTCGCTGTACTCCTCACACGACTTTCCGCTGAGTCGCCACCGGTGAGGATAAGCACTAGTGTACCTCGTTGTGCAGCAACGACATTGCTGTTCGGCGGCAACGGACTCCCGTCGCCTGCCGTCCGCTTGTATCCAGAAAGCCTTATCGTCCGTTAAGGGAACGGGCCCGGTCTCCTCCTAAGCACCCCCCCCCCCCCCCCCGGGGGCAAATACCCTCGTTCATGGTCACCCAGCCTCAACGTCACTCTTCTCATGCCCGGCGGACCCACGACTGCCTTTATAAGTAGCGACCTGCCCATCGCTGCCGGCGACAATGGGAGCCAGCGCGCCAAAAACCTGCCGTGTAGGGAAGGCGCGCTCCGTCATGTGGGGCTAAGTTTAATCCCGAAACTCCCTGGCTTCGCTTCGCCCGCAGTGCGGCCTGCGACTGGTCCTCTAAAATGCAGCGGTCGTATTAATTAATGCCGATTGTGCCGATCTACCTATAATACTGGCCCGCACCAAGAATTCAAGTTCAAGTCTAGCCCTGTTTCTTAGCTATGCAAGTGCCAACGTACACAAGTTAACCACGCTGCTACCATATGCCCCTGCACGACTAGCGCTCTTTAGTTTCAAACATTTTTGTTCATTTAAGCATGCAGAAACTTTGTCGACTTCGCTTTACGGCGAGAAGCTTTCTTCCGACGCGAAGCGCGTCTATGCACGGGCAAAAGTTTACAGGGGATGCTGGAATTTGTATAAACACCCATACAGCACACAATGTGCGTGGAAGCGCCGTATTTCTTGTGAGAAGACGATGTTTTTCAGCGAAGGGAGCACCAATGGACGGCATTGTTTTCAGCGGCGCTGAAGCGTCTTCGCCATAATTGGAGCTCCACATTTGTAAAAGCTCCGGCGTAGTGGCTTAGATGCCCAATAAATGGCAAAGTTCAGTATGGTAGACGTTCCACGTCAGTATTTGCGGGGAGAACCATTTATCATCAAAATATCTTCTTGAGCCACTGCCCCCGTAACTAAGGATTGGGAACATTGTATAACGAAACTGCCTTTTCTGTGCGCCTGCCGGGCGTGCTGAGCTGTACACGAACAATACCATCGCGTAGGATAGGTTAATTGAATGTACGATGCAAAACAATTGCCGGATCTTTCGGCACATTCATTCGCAAACGCGTTTCTTTCTTGTTTTGTCGCCGATCGTAGCCTAGGTCGACTATAATAACCTACGATCATTATGATGGAACAGCGTAAACTTAACGGGGCGAGAGGAGGACAAAACGCGAGAGCTCGTGTTAGTCCTTCTCTCACCCTGATTCCACAGTCCCA
The DNA here is from genome assembly GCF_048455015.1 of Haemaphysalis longicornis. NCBI lineage: Eukaryota > Metazoa > Arthropoda > Arachnida > Ixodida > Ixodidae > Haemaphysalis > Haemaphysalis longicornis. The sequence continues at coordinate 48,142,590 of NW_027526225.1, read as the reverse complement.
TCACAATAAATGCATACCAACTAGCCCAGTTCTCGACCTTGTTATAACCTACATCATCGGCATCACACTCTCTGCAGCTACGTTTTCAAGAATTACTATTCATGCTGCTGCTACACTGCCTCAAAAGCTAAGTACCAAGGCTACGCGAGAAATTTCCGACGGGCGGTAGTTTCTAACGAGGATAGTCTTTCTTGGGCTACTTAAATGCAGAAATTTTGGTCTGTCTGTATGCCTGTCGGTCTGTCGAAGGACAATTTATTAAAACTAGTTATAACTAGGACCCGCTGTAGTTAGCTACTGTTGCCAAAGCACAGGATATACACAATGTGCTATAGAGGAAACAAAGTGAACATCACGCAAGTTAACACCACCGAAGGCTCTTTACAATAATGCCCACGGCGCAATGTCCAGACACCAGAGCTAAAGCGTGGGAGGCAACATCAAAACGGTAACCGTTCTCAAGTTCTACTCCGTACTTATATATGTGACCGTACACAGAGGCATGCTCAGCCGGGCTGCCTAAACTCCGCCCTCACCTCTGAACGTACAACTCCCTTCCCTAGACAACACGCAACTGTTACACCTTATTAATAAGGCACAATACACCATTGCACGGTGTTAATGGCGACCTTGATGAAGCGAGTCGACCAACGCTGGGGGAAATATTCTTGCCCCAACGCCGCCAGCTAATGGTGCAGGTGCTCTATGGCCATTCTAAGAACGCGCCACAACCGGGGTTCTTGGCACGCTAAGGGCGTGCCTGCAAGGCGACTTCGCATCGCTGGCGCCAAACAACCACAGCAGCCACACACAGCAGAAAGCTGACGAGCGGATCTCTCGATTTCGTGTGGACTCCCAGCCTAAGCTCAAACATCCTGCTGCGTAGAACCCCGTATGAAGAGGCCTGAATCTCGCCTTGACCAGGCAGCGGTAAGCCGCGGATCGAAGGAAACGACGCCACGCGATACAGAAGGGGGCCCAGGCATAGGGCAAAGAGCGAGGGGGACCAGGGACAACCCTGACTGATCGCGCGCGTGACTGTGAAGCGCTCACTGAGGCGGCCATTAACAAGTAGCCGAGCAGTCACGTTCGAGTAAGCTAGCTTATGGCAAATTAGATACTCCGACGGGAAACCGTAGAGACCTAAGACAAGGAGTATGTGCCGGCGCTCCACTATATAAAAACTTTCGCCTGGTCAACCGATATGAAGCAACCAGAAATGCTGTTTTTCGACGCGAAGTCAAATAGGTCGCGGGTCAGGGCTAAGGAGGAAAATATTGACCGTCCTGGCACGCTGCAAGTTTGCGCGCTGTTTAGATGTGCATGAGTACGTGGTTTATTCAGCAGGCTAGAATGAAAGCGACAATCTTATAATCAGTGTTGAGGAGCGTGTTTGGTCTTTAGGCAGCCGGGTGCGAAGGGTTCTCTCCAGGTTCCCTTCACCATTGCGTTCAAGAGTTCCCTTCACCATTGCGTTCACCATTCACCATCGCGAGACGCGCACCCGCAACAACGAATGAAATATCTTGTAAAACGTTGCGGGGATCCCCGCAAGGTTTTAAAAAAACCCTCACCGCATCTGTGCCGTCAGGCTCCGGAGCTGACGGACCGTTTAGAGATCTGACGCAGTCTTACACCTCCTTTGTCGAAACCGGCGCACATAGCCTGCGCGCCATTTCATTGGGTACCTGTGGCAGCGCCCCAAAAAACGTCGCTAGGCGTTCCTCACAGAACTCTTCTTGCAACGTATTCTCTGAAAAGAGGAGGGGAGAAAAACCTCACAAATGTCTTGGTGTTACCCCTTTTGGAGCCGTCCGTTTGTGACTATTCAACCACCCGGACAAAGTGATACGTAAGCTGCGCAATATGCTTGTATACCCGCAGTCAAATCTAAACCTCGAAGTCCTGTGGCAATTTTTATTCATGTCAACATTGTTGAACAAGAACAAGATATTACGCAAATACAATGCACAAAATGAATACATATGTGATATTTTCAGTGTTCCTTTAATAAAACATTCATCGAGCCTTGCTTTTTGCAATCGCCAATGAAATACTACATCAACTGCAGAACACAGTTTCCTGCTGGTGCCCGCGCTCCTTGCGGCATTCAAGAAATCATACAGCAAGAGCACCTAAAGGTTCCAATAGATAGGTTTCATGTTCTGTTTAGAACGCTCGTGGAGTAGGGCACCCTAGTACTATAAACGTTGTAGTAGGGTGCGTCCATTCACGCGCGTCTCCGTCGTACGGCAGCGCTCGCATCGAGGCACCCGACTTGGAGCAGTGCAACGCGGCAAATTTAAATTGACTTGAGCAAACCTTCAGCGTGTTAGGAGGAACAAGACGGGAGAGGAAAAGCGTGAGAGGTGAGCGGGAAATGAGAAGTGAGGCATTTAAACTGCAGAGTCGCCAGTCAGCTACCTTCTTTCGTCGACATTTGCAACGAAAGGAACGGATACGCAGCCATTTTTGTTGTTATTGTTGTTATACTTGTGCTATGTGAAGTAAGGGAATTGGAATTAACCGCACGCCTAGTTCTTCCTATTTTCCCTTTTTCTTTTGATGCACTATATGAAACAGTGCGGCCAAAGTGCCTTTTCGAGTTCATTTTTTCCGTTGCGTGCTACAGAAGAAAATGCGCTGAATTTTTCTTCTTTTTTAATCTTTCGCATGTACGCACGCTATCAAACGCGTGGAATTCCATGGAACGCGATAGCGAAGTGTAAGCAGCTGTGGACAGTTTTTTGCGGACGATATCAGGGTGGGTGCGCGTTCGGTGGACGCCGGACGGTTGCACGCTTTTTCCAGCCTAGCCAAGTAAGAATTTCGCTGTTGAGAACTTTTATATGAGCACACCGCCGATACCACGGAAGGTGTGCACTTTCTGCAGTGTGAATCAGCAAAGAATGAGCCCGACAGACCGAGAGAAAGACGAAATAACAGAGACAGCAGGTTGAGCACACGCCTCTACAGAGGAGAAATGGGGTTAAATGCAGTGGTGTCGGAAGAACTAAAAAGAACCAAACAAGCAATAATAAATTGGGCACGCGGAATCGGCCAGCATGGACATGTCGCGAGCGGAACGCATAAAAGGGCACCTTAGCGGCCATCCCGCAAGTGGATGTGGATGCACGGCTGCGGCAATCTACTCACCATTATTGTTCGTAACGCAGGTCACTCCCCTTTCCGTTCAACCTTGAAAATGCTTCAGGTCAATCGCCGACTGCATTGTCCAACTTCCATTCCCAGGAACTTCTCTTGATTATTTCTGTTTCGTATTTTGCTATTATGTGGTGACATTTAGGTAAACGCAGTGTTCAATGAGGAAATACTGCGATTAGTAAGCGAAACTAATGAGCGCTCCATCAGTATAGAGACAAATCAAACGAACACGGATTGAAGACGGGCCAGTTGGTACTTAACTGAGTTATAAAACAACGCGGTAAGCGAGAGTGTGTTCTCTTTCGGGAGTCTTGTTTTCCGAGCGGTTTCATAACTCAGAAAACCAACCAACTTGCCAAAGGCAATCGGTAAACTTAAGTTCGCTAATGAATCACTCGTCGCTTGTCTTTCTGCCATCATTTCCCTTCTAGAATCTGTTCAGAAGCAGGCTGCTACTCTGGGAAGTGTTCAGCGTGACGTAGCGTCTGCACGCGCCCAACAACTCATTGTCCCCGCAATGAAGTATCCACTCTGAAATAACCAACAACTGATTGTCGCCGCAATGAAATAACCACTCTACGAGATACCCAGGACTTCTTCGGATGCGACAATCTTGTGTTTGTCGGCTTCGCAAATACGAACCTGGAAAAAACGTCGGTTTAAAATCGCCGCAGAAAATATTGCGCGCGCGCATAGGATACGCCAATATTCTCCGGCTAAGCAGAGGCCCAATGTTGTCACACTTGCTTCCTTTCACGCCCACAACGTTTTCTACTCAAAAAGACGCTTTATTAGCAAAAAGGAATGTGTATAAAAGCTGTAAGAATGACACAAAGTACGTTAGCTTATCTTTGGTATGTTGGTCTGCACAAAGCGCAAGCAATGTCCAAGTTACATTTGTTCTTTTGTTTAGTTTTAAAAACAGAGTAAAAAGACTATCATGTACTCTACTACCAGAGCGCTCTAGTTTTCTGACCCGTTCTCTCCCACTATGCTGATGGATCCATGCGTTTTCTTTTGTTGTCTTGAAGGCTTTATAAATGCAATACGTCAATTTGTCATTTTTTAACAGCGCCACAGTGACAGCACGTCACTTTTTTCATTTCATTTCACCTAAACGATCAATAAGCCGAAATATTGTCATCCATATTCCAAATTTGCGGCATGTGACTGCCGAGACTTATGGTCTTCCCGGGCCCGAGAAAATGCGTGCTACTCGGCCCGTGCCTGGCCCACGGGCCGGGCCGCGTTCGGGCTTTCGGGCCGCGCCGGGCCCGTGCAGTCCACTAACTATAGCACTGCATGGGCCGCAATTTTTAGACCCGGCCCGAACCTGCCCGATAGACACGTCCAGAGCCTGGGCCCGGCCCCGGCAAACTTCTAGGATGTCAGACCGAGCCCGGCAGAGTTCAATAAATAATCCCGAGCTCGCCAGACTGTTAAATGTCATCCCTAGTCCGACAGGCTATAAACATTTTAAATTTCCGTTAAACTTGGACCAAACTTTGTACAACTTAAATATCCTCACTCAGAAACTGTGTTTTCGGTAGTCGTAGAACTTCATTTGCCACTTCATTGGCCAGTCTTCGAAATGTAGGCACACCGAGGGCAGTTTATTCATTCCGAGCAAGCGGGTATTTTTTTGATATTGCAATTCTTCAGCAGATATTACAGCTTTCGCTGTTCTACTACTTGCTGAAATTTGAGCGGAATATGCGTCCGGTTTCACCGCTTGATTTTTTTCTTTCCCTCTGGTTACGTTGCCAGCATTATTTTATCGGCGCTTTTGTTCTTTATTGCCTTTATTCATGGTTTTAAAAAAATGCTTCATAAAATAAATCATGGGCTCTCCTTCAAAAATTGTACCTACAAACTCCGCACGCAGTGCAAAGTCAGGGTCACATTTGTTCTGTTTGTTTTTGTTTGAAAAGCAAAGAGAAAAGACAAACATGTTGTACTCTGTGGCTGCAGTGCTGTCGTTTTCTGGCCCACTCTCTCCCACTATCTTGATAGATCCCAGACATTTTTTTATTTATGTAAAGGCTTTCTAAGCGCAATCGTATTTTTATCATATCTGTTAACAGTGCCGTAATGAATTTCCACTTCACTTCTTTTTGTTTCTCAGCTAACCTAAAAGATCAACAAAAATATTTTTGTTGTCAACAATTAATAATTTGCGGTACAGGATTGACGGACCTCAGGGACGGCCCGGGTGGCTCGGGCTGGCACGGCCCGAAAAAATTTTGGCTCAAGCCCTAGCCGGTCCTGGGCTCAACAAAATGCGTGCTACCTGGCCCGAGCCCAGCACGCGAGTGCACTATGCCAGACAACCTAGCTACGGCACCGCACCCAACTGTCCTAGTGCTGTGCTCTTGCGGTGTGCTGCTTTGTCGTGTGCTGTTTTGTCGGCGTGCTCTTTTGTCGCGTGCGCTTCTGTAGCTGTCCTATTCTGTCGCTGTGCTTTTCTGTCCTGTGCGCTTTTGACGCTGTGCCCTTCTGACGCTGTGCTGTTTTGTCGCGTGCCCTTTTGACGCCGAGCTGTTATGGTGGTGCTCTTCTGTTGCGTACCCTTTCGTCGCGTGCTGTTCTGTCGGTATACCAATTAATTGATGTTCGACCACGTGCGGCCGTTTGTAACAATTGCTTTCAATACGACCTTCACACAGTTAACCACTAGAGTGTGGCTATTTTACGTTATATGGGCCTGAGCACTCCTGCATAATCACTACCATTCTCCCGCGCAGGCAAGACTCCACTGAACACGCACAAGTTTGCTCAAGCGCGGTCACACAGAGCCATGCCATCAACTGGTTTGGAAATATGTATCTACTTATCAGTAGCATCAGATACGTCGCTACGATGGACGCATCAGCAATAACACATCTGATCTCCGCTCGCTAGCTTCACCATGCGTGCCGTGCCCAACACGTGGCCTTTCTCAGAAATTGACCACCAAGTACCATGGTCCCTTTTGGGTTATTGAGCGCATATCGAATGGTCACTTACACGATCTAAGCCGCTACGTGTAGCCAAGATTTTCAAAACACGGGTCGCGAGATTGTTCATAGTCAAAGATGAAACCCCCACTACGATCCTCTAGTTTTATTGCACGTTCATTCAACGGATGCCTGCTTCTGGAGGACGGGCAATTGTAGAAAACAATATTTTATCTATTTATTTATTTACACATACATACTGCAGCTCAATTGGGCTCTCGCAGGAGGGGGTAGGTACATAGAATGCAAAACACACTTTTCTCCACAGAATAACACAGGTAAAACACAACACATATAAACGCACTTATTCATAATGCTTAGACATAATAGATAATATCTACAACAAGACATTCAAATTATGCAAAAGTTACAGAACACACGCCATTTAAATTTTGCCAAAAAGTTTTCCCAGGGCAATGACCTAATTGCACCTGGTAGAAGATTCCATTTTGCCATTCTTCGGGGGAAGAAGCTGTACTCAGATGTATTAGTATGCGGATAAAAATTTGAAAGGTTATGTTTGTGGCTATTTCTAGTAGATTCAAGTTTATACGGCGACAAAGAACTGGTGTGTAATGATTAGCAAGGAGTATTCGTAAGAATATGCAACATTCTAAGACGTTCGCGGTCTTGAATCTCGGGCAGTGGTTCTAATTCTAGTGTACCAAGGTGGGATGATGGCGAAAAGCTCCAATCGGAACGGCGGAAAATACAACGAATTGATTTCTTCTGAGAAGATTAAAGCGTGTTTATTCCAGATACTTTATCAGGGTTCCAGATGGTACAGTCTTAGTCTAAGGTGGATCGATGGACGTTTTATATGCTAGCAGTTTTGTTTCGAGTAAAGCTTCTCGCAATGTACGATTTAGGTAGCATGTATATTCAGTGCATGTATATTCAAGTCATGTATATGCAATACATGTACATGCACGTATAATCAATGTTATTTGACCACGACAATGTAGGTGTGCAGAGGACGCCCAGGTACGTATGTGAGCTAACATGAGCTAATATGAGCTAACACCACAGCACAGGACGTCGCAGATACCTTAGAAACATTTGCCCACCTCCATAGGCGCCTAGCACGTTTCCCCAGAAGCGGGGAGAAACACGGCTGCCAAGGGTTATGCGCGTGAGAACACGTTCGCTTGTACGTTCGCGCGCTTTCCTCCCAAAATAAACCTCAAGGACTGCCTATTACCATTACTGCTATCACAGTTACAAGCAATCGAAACTCTTGCACAATACGTAGCTATCGCATGCGTGTCACTCGGACATATTAGAATTTTCTTTTTTGTTGAGCTCGTCTCAAAACATCAGTGAAAAAAAAACCCACATACCGGGTTGGTCGTCCTCCTCAAAGTACTCTATGTAAAATATTCCGCACTTGTTCTCTTCGTTATAGACTAACAGGCTGTCTGTCTCTAAATACTCTATGTATTGGGCTGAAAAAAAGGAACGTTAAGTGAAAGTGAAATGCAACTCATTGTTCCCAAAGCCGGAGTACACACGAATATCCCTTCTCTTCCTTATATACCTCTCGGATTATAAGGAACGTGCACGAAAATTCTGAATTGCTCACTAGTCCTAACGAAACACTTGTGCTTCTAACAGAACATTCACTGTTAGTGCTGACAAAGGCGTACAATAAACAGCAAGGCTAATACTCAAATTGGGAGTTCAAAATGAATGGCCCTTATAGCGTTCGTATTTAAATGAGAACTCAGCGCAAAAACAGACGCCTAAGGCAAAAAACATAGCGGTTCCGCAACGCCAAAAATTTAGTAAAACCATAATAAAGGCAATATGTCCGCTGAGTTGTGTGCTGTCCAGGCATCTGAATGTTGTGGCTGATTGCATATATTGTCCCTATTTCACGCAGTATACGCAACCTCATCGCAAACAGCATATACTGCCACCCTGTCAAAAATACTTACAAGAATGAATTGTGATTCATGACTCCTACTGCGCCCAACGACAGATGTCATGATGATCACAGCTTCAGAAAATTAAAAAAAGGAATACATTTTCTGCTTTATCGAATGGTTACAAAATGCACTGACGATTACTATACTCCCTAATACGAAATTTCGGTGCTGCGCGAGCAATCGAACGTCTTGTCGGTCACGGCGCATATCTGCTGCGTCTCAGGAACTGATCCCGTGAACAGGGTACGCGCGGCAGGTGTGGGTGGGGGGAGTGATTCAGTTATACTCAGTGACAACTTAAGAACGGCACCGGAAGTTGCCGCTGTGCCTTATCACCGTAGCCGGATGTTTCTCCGCGCGACGCAAGTAGGGCGTTACTGGGAAAATTTTGAACATGGCTCGAGCCAATCCCGTGATTTTTTTGGACTTAATATGCTTATAAACGTCTCCAGTGACGACAAACAAACTGCGTGAGACAAAGCAGACGATACACGCATTCATAGCAAACCCCTTTCAAAACGCGCGCGCACTGACGTCACGGGTCCGCCGCTTTTGAGGAGTGATACACTAGATGAGGTGGTGCCGTTCTTGAGTTGTAACCGAGTATAGGAAGGGAAGGACGAAAAAAGAAAAAAGGACTGGGGAGATTATTGAACTCAACGGGGAGTTCACACTTATCCAACCCAGTCCGGGTGGGGGGGAACGGATCGGCGGTTGAGCGTGTTTCCAAACGCTTCGCTGCAGAGCAGCTACGTGACATGTGTGATGTCACTGCGCGCGCTATCCTTTTGAGTGGCTGCTAATACAAGCCCACCGTTTAAGCTCATTGGCCTCGATGTAGATTAATGAGTACTTGCGCTGACCGCTTGGTTTCGAGTCCCACTAGGTCTCGTTGCTGGTTTTCTCCTATTGCTTAGCTGTTTTCTAAACATAATTTTGTGTAAACTCAAATCTACGCGTTGTTTACGTTAATAATGGTGATTTGGTACGTTTTAGGTAGCTTTAGGCTTGGGGCGCAGCAAATGACCACCTTAAATTCTCGTTCTCCATCGCGAGAACAGACATGTCACGTGGGTGCTCTGTGCTGCGAAGCGTTTGGAAATACGCGTCCTGGGGAAGGGGAGTTGGGTTTTGAAAGCATATAAAAAGACAGAAAGAGGGAAGAAAAGGGAATTGAGAGGGATAATGAATGAATGAATATGCTTTGTTTAAAGGAGGCATGGAGCCCTTTGAGGAGAAGGAGGTAAGTCGGCAGGGGATGAAGAGGGATACCACTAAAGTTTATTGTGTGATCATAGGTCCTTTCGTGGGGGTCTTCGTTCTTGTGGGCAGCCTAAGAAAACAAATGGTCAGGCCCGCTCTATACTGCTTTGTAGAGACCACTCTCTAGTGCATATCGCCATATTGCTTCGAGTAAGGTTGCGGTACTCCGGAGTAGCTGTAAGTGCACGTGTGCGTCAGATGGAGGTGGCCACTTATCAAGCAGGGCGGCTCTGCCCTTGTCGAATGTCGTACAGTGCCATATTAAGTTGCACAGGTTAGGCGTTGTAACCTGCCCACAAACGGCACACGTGTGTGCCGATGTGAGGGAGGTGGCGCCGTTATACCATTTTCGGGTTACGTCAGGGTGTACGCCGCTTTTGCGTAGGCCTTGTTAATAAAACTTTCTTCCTGCCGTCGGAGGGGGATTCCAGCAGGCAGGAAGCCCTGAGGGGTAATGTCTTAGAGCCGCTCACGGCTTTCTTGTTGCAAGAATTTATGGTGCAAATACCATGTTACTGAAGTAGGCGCCGGCGGAGGGTCGGAAATCATGGGAGGAGATCTTAGGAGGCACTCCCTTGCAGCGTCGTGGGCTTGCTGATATCCATTTGTTCCAATCGTGTGACCAGGTGGCCGTGTGACCGTGTGACGCCTCTACGCCGATGACTCGTTCATCTGCTGGTCGAGATCGGCGTCTTCTTCTTGAGGCGCGTCGAGAGCCCTTGCTCTAAGGGGTCTTGGAGGAAGCTTGGAGTCCATTCTTCTGGTGTCCTTTGAAGTGCCCTCTTCAGACGCCTTTCCAGCCACGACGTCGCGGTGTTCCAATGTTAAAGGAATCGCAGCGCCAACGGCTGCGTCGGCAGCGACGGCAGTGGCTGTTGCTGCTGCGCTCGTGGCAGAACACCGTCGGAGTGCTACGACTAAGCGCTGGCGTGCTGCTGCTTGGGCCGATTTTCGAACATGGTGAGCTCGGTGTATGCGATTGGTTACTTCTTGGTGGTCAGAACAGTTCGTAGGTACTACTCACTCACTCAGCCAGCCAGAAAGGCGGCGTTCTGCTAGAAAGGCCAATAATTACGGAGCCCATACGAGGCGCATCTGAACCTTTCAGCCCCCTAGCAGCCCCTCCAGAGGGGTAAGAGTTGGGGACAGTCTGCATCGCGTTCGTCTTGTCTGTGGTCAGACGACTACAGACGCTGCATTAGTCTGGTAACTTAACGGAAGTTGAGTAGCGGCTAGAAGACCGCTCGTCGGATGGCGTCCGGTTCCTTGTGGAAGAGAAAGTCATCCTGGGCAGTCGGCGCAGGAGGGGAACACCCGGCGGCCTTTTTCGTGCAGGCGGGCTCCCACATTGCAGCAATTAAGCCGAATGCGAAGCAACGGTGACCGGGCGTCTCCTGGAATGCGTCCGGGCAGGACCTGAGCGGCGTACCCTCTGACGACTCGGACATCTGGACGGATCGCATCCAACACTCGTGCCAGGATAGTCCTTGCAGGGATGAATAACACCACGGGTACTTTGCTGTAATCTTGAGCGCGTCGCCGCCGCCAGCCAGCTTGTTCTGCAAATCACGTTTGAACTTCCCCCGCAAATGCTCCCGTGTGGGCACGGGAGCAGCGCCAACGGCGTCGCATTCACCCGTGTTGTTTTCAACATGCAGGCTTTGCTTGCATTGATCGTGTCATGGCTGTCCGTGGTATCCTGGTGCTCCGATTGCTCGTACGCACTACCGCAAAACGTGGTTGGAAACAGCCACTACGACTGCGTGCAATTCCTAGGAAGGCCTGACAACGCAACTTTCATCGACCCCGACACGTGGATGGAACTCGACCTTCGGTTTCCAGCCCAATCTTCAGCGACATCGTCTTCTCCGGCCAACATAAACGAGCCGCCTCCCCCGGCAGGCTTCAGTGGGCACGGGAGCAGCGCCAACGGCGTCGCATTCACCCGTGTTGTTTTCAACATGCAGGTTTGTAACAAGTATTCATTACATGCTAGAAAGAATGATGATCCATTTCTATTGCTGTTCCCGTGCCCACGGGTGTTGTGCGAGACCTTTGCTGAGTGTTTTTCTATGGCCTCATTACTGCTGTGTTCCGGTGACATAGAAGAGAACCCCGGGCCTACTACTCGCTCTGAAGCATTGTTAGAAGTTGAGTCTTTACCTGATAACCCCGCTGAACAAATGAAAATTGTGTTTCAACTGCTGAAAGACATTCATTTACGCTCATCCCAAAGTTCGAAGTGTCAAGCAGACTTAGTAACTGAAGTCAAAACGATTAGGACCGGCCAAAAAGGAATCGAAACAACAATGACAAATATACAAAGCCGATTGGATCAAATTGAAAACAAGTTAAAGGATCTCGATACCTTCAGTGATCGACTATCTACCGCCGAGAAATCTATAGAAGAACTAACCATCGAAAATAACGTTTTACAGTTGCGTCTAAACGAACTAGAAGATCGGTCTCGGCGTAACAACTTAATATTTCACGGCATCCCTGACGCCAAAGAACCCTGGAAAGAAACAGAGTCCAAGTTAAATACCTTGCTAGCCGGTGCAGATATGTCCCTCCCAAGTAACGCCATCGAACGGGCCCACCGTCTGGGTACGTACTCCCCAAACAAGTGTCGCCCTGTCATAGCAAAACTTGCAAACTTCAAAACGAAAGAGCTCATTCTTTCGAAGCGAAAACATTTCAAAGAAAGTGAAATATCTATATCTGAAGATTATTCATCCTGCACTCGAATCGCTCGTAAAAAGTTAATCGAATTTGGCAAGAACTACCCCGGATCTCCCGATTTTCAACTGCGCTACACTAAACTGCATCTCAACCGCAAGATATACATTTATAACGCAGCTAGCGATAGCATCGAAGAACTTCCTTCAAATAGCCGAAGCTCGGGTCCTACTGACGACACTTTGCCACGAACGTCACCGTAGGAAAACGCAAGGGGCAGTGGCCGACAGACTACGCCTCGTGTTTCTGTACTTTTCACTAACATAAGAAGCATTCTAAACAAACACAACTCGTTATCAAGCGCAATAGACTCATGTTCTGCGCACATAATCGCATTAACTGAAACTTGGCTTCCTGAGCACGTGCGTGTTTCGGAAATTTTCGTAAATGCTTCAAATTTCACAGTGTATCGATGCGACAGAACGGAGCGCCGAGGTGGCGGAGTCTTGCTAGCTGTTTCGCGAGACATTCCTTCGTCTCCCATTCATGTGAACAGTGACCTAGAAATAGTTTTCTCGTTATTAACGCTCGGTCATCTCAAAATAATCATAGGTGTGTGCTACCGTTCGCCATCTTCATCCTCTACGTTCGTTAACGAATTGCATGATTCCATCAATATTGTTATTAGTCGATTTCCATCGTATCCATTGTTCCTTCTTGGCGATTTTAACCTCCCAAATATCAAATGGAATACTTCCCCTCCGGTTTTATCGCCCTCTTCGGCGCTTTCTAAAGATTTCCTAGATTTTTGTTCCGTCTTCTCTTTGTCACAGTTAGTTACCGAACCCACCCGAGTCTCATTTACCACGACAAACACCCTTGATTTGATTCTATCCACCCATCCAGACTATGCTTCAACCATTACCTGTTTACCAGGTATTAGTGACCACTCATTGCTCACCTTTGACTTACATGCAACCCCTCCTAAAACCACCAGAACGAAAAAAACTATTTGCGATTACAAAAAAGCTAACTTCGATGCTATCAATCGTGAATTGTCTGAATTTATTGACGTCTTTCTGACCGATTTTAACAACCGTTCCGTTCAGTCGAACTGGGATATGTTTGCTGCCGAAGTTCATCGCCTCACCGTAAAGCACATACCAACCTACACCATTGCTTGTCATTCACAATCGCCATGGTATAATACCACTATCAAACGCCTGTCTAACAAGAAAAAACGCCTTTACCGTTCAGCTAAGCGCTCGCCAACTAACGAACGATGGGCCACTTATAAAATCGCATCTAGTACTTACGTCAGGGCACTCAAACAAGCTAAAGATAACTTCGTTTCTAACGTATTGCCGTCAATGTTAAAAACAAATGTAAAAAAGTTTTGGAGGGTTATCAATCCTCCAAAAGGTGATTCCATCTTATTGCAAGACTCATCTGGTGACACAGTTCCCATAAATCAGTGTGCAACAGCCCTCAACAACGCATTTGCGGCGCAGTTTACAAAAACATCTGATGTTCCACTTCCTTCCACCTCTTGCTACAATCACCTCCCCATGCCACCAATTTTAGTAGATGTTTCTGGTATTGCTTCCCTTATCAACAAATTAAGCAACCATTCTTCCCCTGGTTATGATTCGATTAGTAGTAAATTTTTAAGAAATACTGTAGAAATTAGTTCCATCATATTAGCCAAGATATTCCAACAATCGCTCGACACTTCTACTCTCCCATCTGAATGGAAAATTGGAAAAGTGGTTCCTATTCATAAATCTGGTAGTAAAAATTCCCCTGCTAATTATCGCCCCATTTCCCTCACCAGTACGTGCTGTAAGCTATTAGAACACATAATATTCACGAACCTTGTTAATTTTCTTGAAAGTAATTCCTTCTTCACGTCATCTCAGCACGGCTTTCGCAATTCATACTCCTGTGATACACAACTGATATCTTTTACTAATAGATTACACCGCATTTTGGACAACTCATCGCAAGCTGACTGCATCTTTTTGGATTTTTCTAAAGCATTCGATAAGGTATGTCATAAACTGTTACTTCACAAACTAAGCCAACTTAATCTTGATCATAACGTGTTTAAATGGATTGAATGTTTTCTCACAAATCGCTCACAATTTGTTTACGCTAACGGGTATAATTCTTGTTTTACCGAAGTACACTCCGGCGTTCCTCAGGGATCGGTAATTGGGCCTCTCTTATTTCTAATTTATATTAATGACCTCCCCTGTCACATTAAATCCAGTATTCATTTATTTGCTGATGATTGCGTTATTTTTCGTGAGGTAAATAACATAATTGATTCGTGTACTCTTCAATCAGACCTTAACACTGTTGCTAACTGGTGCCGTACATGGTTAATGGAATTGAACATACACAAATGTAAAGTTATGCGCGTGTCCCGCAGTGTTTGCAGTCAATTTACTTACTATTTAAGCGACATACCTCTTGAATCTACTACCTCGTACAAGTACTTAGGCGTCCACATAACAGCCAATCTCTCCTGGGCACTGCACATCGAACAGATAATCAACAACGCTAACCGCACGCTCGGGTATCTACGCCGTAACTTTTCCAAAGCTCCATCTTCATTGAAATTAACCCTGTACAAAACATTAGTACTACCTAAACTAGAATATGCTTCTTCGGTTTGGGATCCCAGCCACGTTAACTTAATTACATCGCTTGAGCTAGTTCAGAATAATTCCACACGTTTCATATTTTCGAACTACAATCGCACTGCTAGTATATCTGCAATGAAAAATAATCTGTCTCTGCCTACTCTGTCACTTCGAAGAAAAGTATCCCGCCTATCAACTTTTCATAAATTGTATCACCACCCCACCTTGCGCGACGAACTCATTTCGCAGCCCCAGTATTTTTCCCACCGCATCGATCACCATCACAAGGTTGGAATTATCACCTATCGTACTAACACAGCTGCGCAGTCGTTCTTGCCTCGTTCTTCTCGCGAATGGAACCATCTTCCCCCTGAAATTGTTGCTATTCATGACAACCATCTTTTCCGTGAAACCGTAGCTAACATTGTATACGCAGGATCTATTTAATGTATTGTGTTTGTACGCTGACTTTTGCTTGTAATCGTACTAACTCTGTATTTTTTCCTCCCCACCATGTACCATGTGTTTATTCAATGTAATCCACTCCCCTCTGTAATGCCATTTGGCCCTGAGGGTATTATAAATAAATAAATAAATAAATAAATAAAATGTCACGTGCTTGCGATTAGCCACGCACGGTGAAACAGCGAGCATGTTGTTGCGAATCATGCCGGAACCTCCCGCCCAAACGTCACGTGGTTTAGATTAGCGGCCAACGGAACAGCGTCTGGGGAGAAATGGGCGAGGAGGGCGCTCTTTGGCGGCGACAGATGAAACAAGAGCGCGGAGGAGGCAATGAGAGAGCAATAGCCACGCGTGCCACCCTTCTTCACAAACTTGCCGAGGCTCCTCTCCGTTTTCTTTCTGCCGACTCTGCTGCGTTCGGTCATTCAGCTGCGGGGACGCCTACAGCGCGAATCCCGCGTAACGCCTGTTAGAGGGCCATGCCCTAAACTCTCACAGCACAAGAGTTCTGACTTCGTGGAGTAGAAACACCTCCTTCGGGGTTTGTGGTTCGTTGTTGTCGGCAAAATAAGACTTTGCTGCGGGTGCTCGATGGTCCGTGGTGACCAAAAAGGAGAAAACGGTATTTAAGGTTGTTTGCAAGAGTTTGGTATAGCAAGAGGTGATAAAGATGGCCATCTTAGTGATCGTGGCTCCGGGTAATGCCCTAGGTATCATATTTTACCATGGACTCTTGGTTACGCCCTAAAGGGCAAAGATCACGTGCACAAAGCACGGAGGCCCACTGCTTTCAAGCCCCAGGTAAGTCTGCTGCTGACTATCTTGCGCGGGAATATCATACCTTGCGCCCATTGCACGCCACAAAGCAGATTCGATTGGTCAGAACGACCTCTCCAATCAACCAGTGGAGGAGCCAAACCTGCCCCGCTAAATTCCCGCCTTTCGTCTCCTCTCCCATACGGGGTGGGTCCACAAAAACGCGTGTGCCTCGGAGAAGCAAGTATCCCACGGTACTTGCACGGTACCGCGGCGTTGACAAAAGCCGCCGCCAGGGCTAACACACTCTAAGCGTAACACTGTGGCGCCGAGGCACGCAACTCCGAAACGGCGTTTTTTGGCCCTAATTGTGCGCGTTCTGTCGACGGATTCAGCGTCTAAAGGTCTGACAAGACGAAAGATCCAACCAGACGAAAGGTCCAACCGTGGATCTGTCGTCTCGGTGGATCTTTCATCTCGTTGAACATTCAGGGTCCATGGACCTTCTGTTTCGGTGGATCTTTCGCGTCGTTGGATATTCAGGCTCGATTGGACCTTCTCTTTTGTTGGACCTCTAGTCTCGGATCTCTAGTCTGTATTCTTCCGGATCGGTGGGCCTTTCATCTAGGCTATTTAGGCTGTTATGTATTATGTAAACATCCGAAGTACTCAACAATCACCTGCACTGCCTAACTGAGCAAAATATTAGCGAGAACATCTTCGTTTCTGGTCCAATATATAACGTCGCTAAGTACACAATGGTTAAATGGAAATGCACTTCCCGCATTAGCCTGTTCACGCCCTCAGGAACGCTATTCCCGAAGAACAGCTTCATGACGATGAAAGAACTCGTTTACGAGATATATGCTATCCCGATCGTTATTGACTGAAGAACGCCCACAACAGATATTTTAGTGGATGCGCTCGGTTTTTCTTTATGCCGGTGTGTGCGTGTGTGCGGGCTTGCGAGGTTGTGCACCACTACCACTAGGGTGGACGTGAATCGGCCTGCGCCAGACATCGGCCTCCTCAATCTGTGGGCTGCTCGCAGGCAAGCAGATGTTGCAGCATCTCGTGACCCTGCTTCTCCAAACGCCCGTGCGTGCTTGCAGTTCCTAACAGCGAAGGCACGCCGATACGAAAAGGATCTATCGCGCCGTCAGTGGTATACATTGTGTGAAGAATTTTCCTCGAAGACGTCGAATGCCTCTCTATGGCGAACATTCCTGGCGATGGAACGTTGATGGCACCCTCCAGATCCGGCTGCCCATGCTTGCTTTGCGGCTAGGCTATGTCCCGAAGATTTTGCTAAGGAAGCGGTCAGAGCGTTTTTCCCGTTCTATTTTGCGACACCTGTCCGAAATCTATGCCTTCTCCTCGATTCCTCCCTGCACATGTGGAGATGCCTCCATTGCCTTCTGACATCGAAGGGCGGCTTTGACGATAGTAGAATTGCTTGCGGCAATAGACTGTGCTAAGCGGAAACCTGCGCCTGGTCCGCACTCTATTCCTTCCGAAGCCTTCAAGAATTTAAGCAATGATGTGCTCGCGCACCTCCACGATTCAATCAACGAGGTATGCCTTAGTGGAGTCGCCCCTGGCATCTTGAAAGCAGCGCATGTCATTCCCATACCTAAAGCTGGCAAGCCAGCGATGGTTCTAGAAAACCTGCGGCCAATATTACTTACGGCGACGGTTTGCAATCTTGTAGAGAAAATACTAGCCACTCGCTTATTGTGGTGGCTTGAACAGCATGGGTATCACCACCCCGCGCAAATCGGCTTCCGCCCACCACTTGGGACGGAGGACGGGCTTAGTGTTTTGGCAACATCAACATTGTCGTCAACCCGCCGCCATGGTGTTCAGACCATCCAAGCAATGGACATCCAAAAATCGTATGACAACATCAGTCATGCTGCTATCCTCGACTAAATTCGTATGCTCCACCTTCCCATGCGGGAAGGCCAGTCCTCCAGTCATTCCTTTAGGACAGGACATTAGTTGTTGGGTCCTTCATTCCTGTACATGGTGTGCCCCAAGGATCAGTATTGGCTGCTCTCTTGTTTACAATGGCCTTGATACCACTGGCATGGCGCCTTCATGATATACAGGATGTTACATTTGTCATTTACGCCGATGACATCACCGTGTAGAGCACTCATCATGACCTGGAAACTCAAGCAAGTTCCCTGCAGTCAGCCCTGGATGTCACTACAGCCTTTGCTTCTTCGGGGGGCCTTCAGCTATCAACGAGTAAAACAACATGCACATCCGTTGCCAACCACTGGGCCCGCTGAAAGCTTTGTGCTTGTACCACCCGCCTTCATCTGGCTGGGCAACCAGTGCAGGAGAGCCCAGCATCAAAGTCCTGGGATTGTTGATACACCAGTCAGGAACGGCGACAGCTGGGCTTGCTCAGGGTAAACACCAAGCTGCTCACACGCTGTCACTAGTACGCCGTATTGCTCCGAACGCTGGTGGATCCAGTCCACATCTGGCGCGACGAATAGTGAGAGCAGTTTTACAACCGAGCGTGGTGTACTCTGCTCAGTTCCGGCATTTGACGGCAACAGAGTGGGATCGACTGGAAGCGATTACCAGAGAGGCTATGAGAGCAATTACTGCGCTTCCACGCATCACCCCTATAGCTGCTCTCCAGGTACAAGCGCAACTGAACACGTTGAATGAACTTGTTCATCAACGTCGCGAAGCTCGGAAATTGAAGAATGCACTGTGTGACTCTGCGCCAGAATTAAGAGCTTACGCAGTCTCTCGTACGCTAGCAGCCCTAACGCACTGTACTTCCCCGGTGGAAGTTCATGCAATTGAGTGGCAACAAACCAACTGAGCTTCGTCGTCCAGATTCCAACATTTTGGCGTTTGCCCTCAAACAACGCATCGCCGACACAGATAGCCACCTTCCACCCGGCTCTATTATATTATATAGCGACGCCAGCATGCAAGATACTGTGATTGCCACTGCCATTCATTGCACTAGCCATCCAGCCCTTAGCAAGACGTCCAGATTTAAGGTCCCGAAACCTCATTACCATTCTGTGCCGAACATGTAGCCATTATAGAGGCTCTGCTTTCTGTAACCGGAATCAGTTTGCAGGCCGGGGCGCGCATCGTAGTTCATACCGATGCTCTACAAGCAGACCGCCTACTACGGTTATTCAGTCGTAGCCCTGTGCTGGCTAAGAGTATCCACGAAATTGCGGCAGGAATCACTCACAATATCCTGGTTGAATGGGTTCCACTTGACCTACTCACATACCACTGCAAGGCAGACGTAGCAGCCCGACTGGCAGCATCCGTTCCATCTCGGACTTCCCCGTTAGAGCTGGATGATGCCTCTCCTGGCGACGAGAAAAGAACACCTCCGGCGCCGCACCCATGCTCTTATTACCCTCCCGCCGGGTTGCCGAGAAGGCTTTGCTCAGGAGGATTCGGGTGGCGTGGCCTTAACTCCCGCCGTGACCCGCCACTGGCCTCAATACCGAGGTTCCTTTACAAACCATGGTTGCCCAGTTTGCCACCGCAGCGACGCGATAGCCGAACTTCAGCACTTGCTGTGGTCCTGCCTCGCCTTGAGGCCGACGAGGATGCGGCACCATGCGGCGACGGGCCTCTGCGTAGACGACGCCTCCGCACGCCCCGCATGGATACATGGGCGCCATCATCGTTCACTCCTTGGCTTCATCCGCGAAGCGAACATTTTCATTTTCATCCAATCACCATCAACTCATAGCCCCATATATATGCCTTGTGGCAAAATAAACATTCATAAAAAATGGCAAGCGCTCGTGAGCGCGTCCATTACGGCTCCCGCACTGTCTTTAGAAAAATACTCCAGCGCTGTCGTCAACTGCTGCCACGCATGTAAAAGAAACTTCAAAACTAATGCTAAAGATGAAAGACACCCTGCTTGGGAGAGCTTCCCGCAGCCGCCGCACGCTCTAGAAGCCATTATGAATACTTAGAGACATTTCTGCGAGTATGCGAATCCTTCCCGAGACGACTTACAGATCCCACCAGCGCTGCCTACAGTCGATGATGAAGAGATGGTGGAAGTATACAATGCTAAGGATGACATTGCATCCGATACCACTCACTGCAAAGAAGACAACGACCTCTTCCATGCATTAGACGACGGTTACTAGCACCGCAACTATGCAAATAAACAATGATGCTGAAGCTTAACTGTGTGCCGGGGAATGCTCCATACAACAGCTTCACCATTCAAGTAATGGGGGTGAGTACAAGCGTCCCTGATTTTTTTTTCAGTGACTTGGTAACGGTTTCACTTTCAGATTTTAAACTTAACAAAATAGTTCTGATTCCCAAATCAGGCAAAAGCTCATGTACTTCCAAATTGCGCCCTGTTTTACTAACAGGCACCGAGTGTAAATTGCTTGAACACCTAATATATTTAGAACTGGCGCGCAACGTCGCTAACAACACGTCCTTCTTTCGCAATCAACAAGGAATCTAGGTTGGCCTTTCATATGAGACCCAATGTTCCGATTTAACTACCGATCTTCCCCTTAAACTTGACTTTTCCCTTCAAACTGACGTAATCTATCCAGATTTTTTGAAGCATTTCATCGCGTTCCCCATGATCAGGTTTCACCAAACGTTCTATTCTTACCTTGGATCCCTTAATAGCAAGGATCGCCTCTTTAGTTACTAACCGCTCCAAGTTCCCTGTGATAGGCCTCCAACAAGCAGCTTCCACGAAAATTATTTTCTGAGCTTCGCAAGGCTCTGTACTAGTCCCACTTTTCTTTTAGTTTTCATAAGTGATCTACCTAACGGAATATCATCGTCTATCTGCCTCTTCACGCATGAGTGCGTGTTGTACCACCGCGAGAATCCAGCAGAGATGCACAAGGATTTCAAAGAGATCTTAGCAATATAAAGCGCTGGCGTTCCAAAACATAACGCATCTAGACATTGCACAGTGTAAATTCAATCAAATACCTCTAAAGCATTCCACTCCTATGAATTCATATACGTATTCATATCTTTCTACACTCTTCTCAACCAAACGATACCCTTAGCGGGGAATTCTCATCGCAAAAAACTTATGGTCCGAGTATATAGAATAACTTTCCTCTGACGCATCCAAATATCTTGGTGTCAACAGAAGATCTCTAACTTGGTGCAGGTCATGTACCGGGAAACTGGCGCACGAAGCATTTGTTCGCAGCAAATTAGAATTACCTAACCAATATGGAATCCTCACCAAGCATACATAATCAACTCTTGTGCGCAACCCCGGAGCTCCCTTTATAATTCTCAAATATAGTCATCGCCATTGTATCAGTAATAACAAGGCTTCCTTTGGAATCCCAACAATGCCAGTTCGCTGCAAGATCACCGACTTTACCTTGTTCATTCATTTGTCTTTAACTTGCCAGGCTTCAACGTCACACGTCTGATACCTCGTATCCCCTCATGGCGTGGGCTGCTCAACTCCGGTATCTTTCAGCGGTTAGACGGCTTCATTACCTCTTTTACAAAATTGGTTATACGTCCTGCAATACAAAATCAAAACAACCTACCCGAGGCTCTAGTCAATCAGCGTGATTTTCAGGAGCAATTAACAATTGGTTCCTACACAAGAATAGTTTTCTTTTATTTTTTGCAACCGCTTATACCAATCACTGGGACCTTTTTTCTGCAATGACCCTCAAGCGAAATTTGTGTGACAGATACCACTTTAAACTGTAAAAATACATTCTGTGCAACCGTTTGGCTTCTGTGTATGTTTAAATTTATAACCATGCTTTTGTTGTTTAACCACAGAAGGGGCCTGCAAAAAATTGATGAGTATTTTTCAGTATCCGCTCGAGTTTGGTACGTTTATTGGCGATGTGAGGCTAGCTGGGCTGTTTATTATCATTTTTGGCCTGAATGTCCAACGAGACGAAAGATCTAACGATTGAAAAGGTTCAATTCGTCACGTGATCAGCCATACGAAACATACAATGAGACGAAAGGTCAAATCAAGCCTTAATATCCAACGAGACGAAGGATCCAACTAGAAGAAAGGTCCAATCGAGCCTGAATGTCTAATGCGACGAAAGGTCCACCGTTTCTGAAGGTCCAAACGAGTCTGAGTGTCCAACAAGATTAAAGGTCCCCTAAAAGGAAGGGTCCAACGAAGAAACATTTCCAGGGTCAGTTGGCGAAGAGCGCGGCCTTATAGTACCGAGACGCAGGACGGTGCTGCCGCCGACCCGGCCATGACGCTCCGGTAGCGTTGAGTTCGGTCTCGGTGCGTCGTCTGCTACTCTTTGCTTGGAAAGGTGTCTGTGAACGACCACCACACACCATTAACATACTTCTTTGAAATGTAAAATTCAACTTCTCTCTAACGTTATGCTCTAGTGACAAGAACTTTACATTTTTATCGACATTATAACGAGAAACAAGCTGTACTTCGGATGGGAAAAAGGCCAGGCAAACGCTGCACAGTGCGCTTGCCTTCAGCTGCTTCCTGTTCCAACGGCCGTTTATTTTTCAACAGTACGGGATCCAATATAGCTCAATGATATATACAGCATACCCGAACACGCCTTACGCGACTGAAAAAGTGGGAAAGCCTACAATAGTCAACCACCTGCGTGGAATCAAGAAGATGCCTTGTCATTTTCATTTATGCTGTGGAAGCAAATGCGGTAGGTATATTTTTACGGGAACATATCTACAATCCCAACAAAACTGATCAGCGAACCGATCGGAAACTATAGGTGCTGCAACAGTAGTTGGCTTTATTAAAAATAAAGACAAGCCAATCATCAAACCAATGTTTTTCTTAGAACAAAGATTCGTCGTAAACTTTGAGTCCGCCTGCAACGCTATTGACAAAAGCAAGCTTCGTCGTGAGTACGTTGCTGAGAGTGCCTAAATAGGACTCAAGTTTTTTTCATTTGGACCTATTTTATTATTCGGGTAAACTGAAGGTTTTTGTCTTTTTGGCGTGCACTACTATCAGAGAAAAAACAATGTTCTCGAGCTTCATGCGCATGCCAGGCAAGTGAGCGCTCAGCAAACAAGCAAACAGTTAAGTGTTCTTCCATCCAAAAAAGGAGGGTGCTACGACAGCCACATGACATTCACTGCGTATCCGCGTGTGTGTCCGCCAACTGCTCGCAGCCCGTAAGAAGCGGCCGATGCGGATGAGGGTTCTATATTCTCAGTTTGGCCTCATCAAGGCGCCAGTTTGATGTGTCATTTGTTAACCCAGGATTTCACATATTAATCAGGTATTGAAAAAAAACACGCTTTCTTGCCTTCTGAAATTTCGTTTGAAAACTTCAAGCCTTGGAATGATCATAGTATAAACTTTTCAAATCTGGAAACTCTTGAAAAACAGTCTTGTCTTCATCGATTCCTTTTCCTCATCTCTCCGCAACACTAGAAATATAGCGATGCCCCCAGCAGCATAGACTCACAACCAGGACATACAGGGCGTTCATTGATAAATGTAACTCTTTAAAACATTTTCCTGAGCGTATCGCTGCTTCGTACGCGCTCATACTTTACACGGAGGTCGAATTTTGTGGTCTATTGGTTTGGCACTGGGAACAAGAACAGTAGATAACTGTTTATTCTGAAAATAAATAATACCGATTTTCGAATATGGCAAAATGGCGGCCAATATGGACGGGCAAGGTGATCTTGGATCGTTGGTGCCACCTGGGATATGCAACACGAAACGAGCGATGACGATTCACGGTAGGAAGGAGCAGGATGAGGTAGCAGACGATCAGAAAATCTCTTTTGTCGATAGCTCAGGATGGCCACAAATACTTAGATAGCAGCTACTACAAATCATAATACCGTAGTCCGGCGTTACATTGTTGTAGATACCAGTTACCTGGTTTGAGGTCAGATGTTTTCTGCTGTGCCAGGTTACTCCACGTTCCGAAATAAGGCTTACCATTATTTATTTCCGTTTGTTGCTTTGTTCTCCTTTTGCTTCCATTATTATTCTGAGCGTGCGTTTCTGTGCATGGGACACGGATACAGGGTTTCATTCACAGCATACGAAAAGGCATATCCTCTTCACCTGCAGTAAAGGCTATCGTACCGTCATGTCACAGGCACCGAATGTTCGCCGTTCGGCTGGCTTGAGAGACAGGTAAGGTGTGCCGTACATAACGTGCCTTATGAGAAAAATCTTAAGTTGAATGACGTCTGGTTCCTTCACTTATGCCCGTTTGTGCTTAATGCGGTGAATGAATTTGGCTAGCTGAGTCATGGTGCATTGGAGATGTAGTACTGCATGGGAGCCTGATCCTTCCTGTGGGATAGTTATCAGTCCGAGTAGGCTCAAACGCCAACTGCACTCAAAATTTCAACCTTCGTAAAATGGTATTTCCGCATAGTGGGCCTAAAAGACCATGCATACTTAGTCAAAAAGGACTAATAGTTCATCTTCCGGGGCTACTTGACTTTGCCTCAATCATTACACCCTTTAGGGACTAAATGTGAGCGGAAGAACGGTTAGTTGGCCACCCGGTTGGTCAGTTCCGATAGTCCTCAAAGGCGAAATGGTGAAAGGAAGTCGCAAATAGAAAAGAAATGAACCTAGAACCAGCACGAACCGAAACTCCGAGTCCCGCAACAGTGGCCAAGGAGCAGGATACGCCACCATGCCACCAGAGAGAATTGTCAGTAAAAACTGTGTATTGAAGTGTACACCGTGTGGTACTGTGCACAACGCGACTTGCGACAGATTCATTGCGTCAGATTTATTGAAATTTCTATCCGTTCAAGCGAACGTGACCGCGATTTGCGCTTTGCTCATGCTAAGGACTAATGCTCAGCTCCATTCAAAGTAGATCCTCACAACCGTAGTTTTCTTGTAAAGAAGAATCAGTTGGTCGCCTATTTGCGACGGGTGGCTCGGTGCTGGTGCGATGCATTTGTTTACGCACAAATTATTGCAAGATAGTACTACAACAAGTACAGTAATCCCTTGTTAATTCAAACTCGCGTATCTGGAAATATCGGTGAAGTCAAGATTTTTCTCGTCGTGCATTTTCCTACCATAGGGGCTGTGCATTTGCCACCCTGTATCTCCAAACGTTTAGGCGGCGACACGTTTTTGTTTTTTGGTGTCCGACAATACAATGAAATGGTCTACCCCGTGCATGTGAGCGCGGCCATCGCGGCTACACCCCGGCAGAAAACAAAATAAAGAAAATGGCTAGCGCTCATGTGTACTCTAGACGACCACACAGCGACCCCTGCGCACCTTCATCAAGCCAAGAACACCCAATCAGTGAGATTGGCTAAGATTGGCAAAAAAAAACATTCACCGTAATCCAGGCTACACTTGCTCGGAACAACAAAGACTGCAGCGTCTGCCGTAATTGTGACAGTACTTGCTCTGAACAAGAAGGGCACATCATAGCGCACACCCCTCCAAGGTGATCTACACTGATTATCCTTTCAAAAAAAATGAAAGAAGCGCACACTTACATAGCCACAATGCTGGAGTAAAGGTCGTTTCGGCAGCGAAGAAGCAAACCGGATGCAATCGCGGACTTAAACCTTCGTCATGGTTGTGAAGGTTGCGCACAGCTTCATTACCTTCAAGTCGAGCGCGTTGAGTGAGGTTTCTTCACTTTTTTCTGGGGGACAGATATCCCGAAATGCTGACAGAGAGGATACATGGCAAAGACGATGCAGAGAGTGCAGGATGAGTTCACGGTTTTCCTTGCACTTTCCACAAAGCAGGTGCAGAAGCAGAAAACAAAAGTGCCGGACCATTTGTTCAGAGGCGTCACCTGCACTGAACATACCGAGAACCAACGTTTTTGGATTCGCGTTTATGTAGTAATTAAGCCCAACATTCCAATCGTAGAATTTGAAGGCTTTGCCCACCCAGTTTATCTTCAATAATATCGAATATCGTCATTGTGCTGGTTGAGAAGGGTATAGTAGTCGGGAAAAACTTGTCGGTTGAAGTTATTTTAAGAGGTGTACGTGCTTGTCCCGCTGTGGAGCTACAGCGATAAAAATGAGAATATTCACCCTCAGATGACAAGTTAGAAGAATGTAGGAACATTTTTTCGCCACATTTTTTCCTTAAAGATTAGCCCTTGGAGCAAATGCTACCTCTGTCCAGGCAGTTGATCCGCGACAACAGCTATGAAAGGACAGTGTGTGTGGCAGAACAACAAATGCACGGTGCTGTCAGATCGAAACTTTTACCCTACCCGGCGCGGTGGCCAAGCAGTCGTGCTGCTGGGTACAAAGACGCGGGTTCGATTCTGGCTGCGGCAGCCGGTTTTCTGATACAGGCGGAAAGCGAAAACGCCTGTGTGTTAGATATTTGGGCGCACGTTTGAAGATCCCCTACGTGGTCAAAATTAATCCTGAGCCCTCCCCTACGGCGCACCTCATTGCCTGTGTAGCTTCGGCGCGCTAAACATCTTAATAAATCAATCAATCAATCTGACTAGTCAAAACTGGGAAGTGTTGTTTATCTGTCTACTGCAAAGTGAAACAAGCGGGAAAAATCTACGCAGAAAAAGTGAGAAAAATAGCATAAACTATGGCTCAACGAAAAACTATCTCGCTAATCGCTTAAAATAATAGGCATATCCGGGCTACGAGAAGATAAATGAAGGTTTCTGAGACCCTAATCGACTGTCCATCAGATTTACAAACGAACAAAAATAATACCACGACAAGCATTCTCATCCGAGAAAAACATTTAATGTTATAAGAAACCACATTTATACCTGAAAAACGTTTATAAAATATTTATACCTGAAATTCAAAAACGTTTGAAAAACATTGGTTTAATAATTGTTTTGTCTTTGCTTTTAATAAAGCCAGCTACTGTTGCGGCGCATCGTTTCCAATCCGTTCGCTTTATCACTTTTCTCGCGGTTGTAGAGATTCCCCCGTTCAAATATACCTAAGGCTTCCGGAGCATAAATAAAAAGGACAAGGCATATTTTCTTGATTCCAAGCAGCTGGTTGACTACTGCAGGCTTTTCTGCATTTGAAGTCACGTAAGACGTTGTTAGGGTATGCTTTAAATATTGCGCGATAAGGTATCTGGTTCTTAGGAAAAATAAACGGCCGTTGGAACGGGAAGCAGCTGAAGGCAAGCGTAATGTGCAGCGTTTGCTAGCCTTTTTCCACTCTGAAGTACAGCTTGTTTCTCGTTATAATGTCGACAAAAATGTGAAGCTCCCGTCACTACAGCGTAACATTAGAGCGGATTTGTATTTTGCATTTTAAAGAAGTATATTAACAGTATGTGGGGGTCGTTCACAGGCGTCTTTCCGAGCAAGTGGTAGCAGACGACGCGCCAGGAAAGACCTCAACGCTACCAAAGCGCCATGGCCTGGTCGGCGGCGGTACCAGCCTGCCTCTCGGTGCTCGAAGGCTGCGCTCTTTGCCAACTGACCCTAGAAATCTTTTTACGGAGGAGTGGGGTGTTAGTTTTGTTCGACCCTTCATCTCAATGAAGCTTTCATCTCGTTACACATTCAGGCTCGATTGGACTTTCAGACTCGGTGGATCTTTCGCCTGGTTAGACATTCAGGCTCGATTGGACCTTCATACTTGGTGGATCTTCATTTTTCGCACAATCCCATCTGCTGGGCGTGCGATCCGTGTGCCTGCCAACCGATTTGACCTTTTTACTCATGCCATTCTAAGCTCCTGAAAAGGTCTATCATAACAGTGTGTTTTATAAATGCCCTAAACAAGTCTAGGTGTCACTTGATACAAGAAAGCTTTCGTAGAAAGGTTGATCTGCTTCTGATAGCGGGGTACCCCAAGCAGCTGTTAGCAAGGGTAGCAAATCAATAATGCAGAGATTAAAAAGAAAGCAACGGGACAGCCAAGCAGCCGTAGGAGGCAACAAAGGTGGTAAACTAAACTGTTATTCCGTACATGCACCGCATACCGCACAATTTGAAAAAAGATAGAAAAACCACCTAGAGTAAAAGTTGTATTTTCTGCGCCCAACAGGCTTTCCTCGAGAGTAAACAAACACAAAACAACAATCCAGTCTTGGGCTGTAAAGCACGATAATCGTTTTGTAGAATGTGTTAAAGGCGTAGTCTATTCAGTTCTGCTGTCCTGAGGGAAAACATACGTAAGCCAAAGGGGACGATGCCTTAAAGAAAGATTAAAATAACATAAGTTTAGCGTACATAATAAGGTGATTAGCGGCCACATAGGTGTTCACTGTCGGGATTGCCACGGCTGCACCCCAATCTTTCTAAAAGCACAGGTCATTGCGAAACGCAAAAATAAGTTAACTAGAGAAAATATTGCAGCCGCAGAAATAGAGCGCCGAAAAGAAAAATGAGTGAGAGTACCCTCGTTGTCCCTCTCGCCAAAAGAGATTAATGTTCTATCACACAGATAGATCCGCACGCGTTTGTGGCCAATGGCATCAGTGCGGCGTGATGGCTGGTTTTGTTATCTCCAGCTTTTGTGCTATTTCCGCTTTTCTTGTATTTTTTTTACTGTCAGCGTATATATGTGACTCGCCGAAAAATAACGTCAGTTGTAAGACAGCGCTCATAATTTCAACTTTCTTGTTGTTGTGTTTGGTCTGTGTAGCGCTGTTCCCCTGTTTGTAATCATGTACCAACTGGCCCAAGCCTTAACCTTTGCATACACTTTGAACACGTTCCACAATGTCTGACGTGAAATAGGTGCAGTGCGAACAATTAGCTCTGAGCATAACAGCTCCGTGTGTATGCGATGATCAGTAACTTCGGCATTAAAAGGCTTTGCCCACAATGTCAAGAAACTTTAGTGTAGGTTTCTCTAGCTTTTTATTCTCTAACGCGCGGTAACACCCCTAGATTGGCTCTTTTTGCAGGGGAGCTTACATCGGAGGCACGGAGATAGTGCACGAAGACAAGTTCTTCAAAAGAACATGCTTTTATAAGAACAGTGCAATTACGCGGTGGCATACATTTAATGGTGCTCCAAGAGCCGCTCATGCCCTAAATTCCACACTGTCTCCTGCACCAATTCGGCGTTTTTGAAAGAAAATAAACCGGCAACACTGAAGTACTCGTGTCACCCTTGGCAAAGATACGGCTATTGCGCTTCATAGCAGAACACGTCGTACTATATTTTTGCTGCAAATAACGTATTTCATATTGACATGACGGGTTGGTTGTAGCAGCTACGTTGCACCCTCTGAGCGATGTAAGAGTCTCTAAGATGCAGCTAAATATTCTGCATGGTAAATATATTGAGCGAATGCGTTTGACGCCTTGTCGAGGAAAATCTTTAGCAAGGTCAATATTCCCTAACGAATTATGAGCACCCGCGCCTTGGTACGGTTGATAACAGTAGTTCAAATGATGCGAAACAGGGCAAAGTTACGCAAACTGTGATATTTAGTTTTCTAAGATTAGCCTTGGCTCTTTACTCTCAGCCTGAAAAAACGAAGTAACTTCACCTCCGGTTGAAGCACTTCCGAACCTTCGCGTTCTGAAACACGCATTGACTGCCTGTGTTCAAACTAAGATAAAGAGGATTTATCCGAGCAGGTATCACTTGCGTGAACAAACAGTTTCTTTAAAATGTGGCATAAAAGCAAAGGCTTGACATCCCATTTACGTATTGCCTTGCTCAACTATCGGCGTTGTTTTGCAGGAATTGCATATTTAAAATCTAACTGAGGGTTACTGTATTATGATAGGGCAGGAATAAAAAATATGCTTGAGTTTTTTCGCGGGAAAAGCAGTATTTACGAGGGTACAAGTACTCACATTGTTCGTCACCTTCTGTCCAAACATCCATTTGTGATGGATCTGTCGAGGAAAATATCCCTCGCAGTAATGTGTGTCGGCTGCGGGAAAGGGTATCCTTTATTACACAGGTGTTATAATTCTTGTAAAGCTGCTGGTGCCGTGGCATGCATCGTGGTTTTATTGCGCAGACTAATAATTGAGAGTAATATTAATACGTAATTATTACGGTAGCCAGAATCGCAATTGCGCTGTGCAGTTTGATCTGTTTTTTTATGATGCGCTAGAAGTTCGATGCATTACGTTTGGTTACGAGGTCCTCTGAATCGATTTAATTGGTTTAACGCTTCGAAGCTTCCACAAGCTAAGAGGCTCACCGTAATAGAGGGCTCCGGATTAATTTTCACCACTTGAATGTCTTTACGGGCGCAAACGTCTCGACACGCAGGCGTTTTCCCTGTACCCATCCATCTGTAAAGAGCGACCGCGGCCGGAATCGAACCCGCGACCTTGGATTCAGCAGCACAATGCCATACCCACATCGTTACCCTGGTGGGTCACAACTCTGCGTTCATCAGTAGCAATCATCATTGTGTAGAACTTTATTTACGCCCAGTTCTTTATATGCCCGATAAGGTGCACAACTCTGCACTGTGAGCAGCATATGGCATCTAAATTCTAGGTCCGCCATATAGTGCTTGATTGAGAGGGCACTAAGGCTAGTCACAAAGCATAAAAACTCTGCAAAAATTCAAGAACTTTTCTACTAATGTTTAGAATCCTGAGGCCGCCCTTCATCACTCAGAGTTTTCATGGCCGGATTTGGTGATGAGTTGCCAAATACAGCGGAATATTTTAATCTTGATGGTATTATGTTGGTTCACCATATTAACGGTGTGGTTCCCAAACTTGGCCAAATATAGAATTTTGGTTATTCGCATGGCGTTACCGGTTGGTCGGTTTTCTGCAGTTTTTTGTGTTTCCATAGATTTTTTTCAGCTAGGCCTATTTATTTTCTCATTCCCTTGCGGTGGAGGAGTAAAAGATTCATATTTTTCATTGCATATCTTCCTTTCTATGAGGTTCGTTTTATAACTTGAATTTTTACATTTTTGTAATTTTTGGTTTTCAAATTATGGACGACCAATTCCCTCCGTTCACGCTATCATACTTATTACGTTTGTTGCTTCCACCAGTTATACAGTTTTGTGCAAACGCAGGGCCTTACACGTTTGGTTTGATTTCAAGATTTTATTTTGTTGCCATGCCTTTTCTCGGGTCTATCTCACTACGCGGGACCGTCGCTTTACAGCAGAATGTAACATGGCTGAGCGTCACAACACGGCGGAGAGTCTCACTACGGCAAAAAGTGTGTTACGGCTGAACGTCACAACACGGCGGAGAGTCTCACTACGGCGAAAAGTGAGTTACGGTAGAACGTCACAACACGGCGGAGAGTCTCACTACGGCGAAACATGCGTTACGGCCGAGCGTCGCAACACGGCGGAGAGTGTCACTACGGCGAAAAGTGCCCTACGGCTGAACTTCGCCACATAGAGGAAGGGGGACAGTTAGGCCGTTCAAATTATCTGCAGCGACACCTCGACCTCATAAAACAACTTTTGGTTGGCGCTCTTTGCCCTTAGTCGGTCTTGCGCCACCAAAAACCCAATCATCATCATCATAGTTGCGCCCGGCTCTGGACAGGGTGCTGCTGGCATAAGCAGCGACGTACTATGCCCCTTCGTGTAACAGGACGTGGACAGCTCCAACGCCAACGCCACTCGCATCAGAGTGGAGCTCGGTGGGTGCCGTTGGATCGAAGTGGCATAAAATTGGGCCAGAAGTAAAAAAAATTTAAGCTGCTGAAAGGACGACTCACAGTCCAACGTCCAAGGAAAAGGGCTATCTTTACGCAGGAAGGATGTCCGGAAATGGGAAATTCCCGTGAAGCCTTGAATGATTCACGAGGGTGCTGCTTTGGGCCTGTTGGTATGACATGACGGAATCTTGAAGCGCTAGGACACAAGGGACAAGCGAGTGGGAAAACACAATGCGCTACTTCCAACCAATGCGCTACTTCCAAGGTTGGAAGTAGCGCATTGTGTTGTCCCACTCGCTTGTCCCTTGTGTCCTAGCGCTTCAAGATTCCGCCTTGAATGAACCGTCGGAAATAAGAGCAAACACCGATGAAGCTCCTCAGTTCTTTCAGAAATCATGGTGCTCGGAAATCGCGCACAGCGGAGATCTTCTTGGGATCCGGCCTGATGCCTTCCTTATCGACGCCGAATCGTAGCATGAGTGTTTGGTACTCCCCAAAATAACACTTTTTTAAACTCAGCACCAATCCCGCTTCCTCGAGGCGGTCCAGAGCAATGGCAAGCCTGATATTGTGCTCTTCAAATGAGCTCCCGGAAATAATGACATCGTCGAGATAGCATATGCAGATGTCCCATTTTAATCCCCGCAGAATGGTGTCCATACAGCGCTCGAATGTAGCGGGTGCATTACACAATCCAAAAGGCATCACATTGAACTCAAAGAGACCATCAGGTGTCACGAACACCGCCTTCTTTTTTTCAGACAGGTACACCAGGATTTGGAAGTATCCAGACCGGAGGTAGACCGAAGAAAAGTACGACGCGGTATGTAAGCAGTCGACAGCGTCATCATTGAGAGGAAGCTGATATACATACTTTTTTGTGACACCACTGAGTCGACGATAATTCACACAAAAGCGCCAAGAGTTATCCTTCTTCTTTACAACAATCACGGGCTTGAAGACTCCCGGATGACCCCTTTTCTGAGCATCTCCCGCGTCTGTTCAGTTATTACCTTGAGCTCAGAAGAGCACAGGGTGTAGCTTTTGACGAATGGGTACCGTATTCTCAGTGATAATTCGATGTTGCATGCTTGACGGTGGCAGTGAAGTTTCGTTGTCATCCCGAGCAAAATCAAATACCACAGCATGTCGGGTAAGCCCCTCAAGTAACAGCTGCTCACCTGCTGCTCATGATAAGGAATCGAGGCATTTATCATGCTCTTGAGCTGGGTGGTGTGTGTGTTGTTGGTAGTCGCGTCGGGCGTCGTACTCACCACGCGAATGGTGACGGCAACGTCTACGTCAGAATGGGCGTGTTTAAGTCAACGCGGCAAAAGTACGAGTGCAATACGGGTGCGTTTACTGTACGCACCCGTGCAAAAGTACGCCCCCGTGCAAAAGTACGGGTGCATACGGGTGCGTTTACCGTACAAACGTGGCTGCACCCATGAACGACCGGCAGTGGGCACCGGCCAGAATCAACAGACCCTTGGCCTGGTGCGAACACGCTTTTTACGATACAGGCATGTGCGAGGCAAGCTCCAGATATGGGGGTAAAGCGCATGCATATGAGCGTCTGCGGGGACGCGGAGGGCGTTCATACACTGCGTAGACCTCAGATAGTGAATGCTACGATTCCAAGCCGTCCTGGGAGGCTTATCTTTATGCATTTTTACAGCTGACAACATGGCAGAAGCGCGGTACGATGATTACTGAGTTATTGAGAATGCCCATCCAACAACGCCACCGGTTGTGTTTTACAGAACCGAAACCGAAACCGAAACTTGTTTGAACCTTGGGCATCGTCCAATCACGGCGCCCCCTCCTCCCAACGTCACACCTTAGTTTGTGCGGCCGCCGCAAACCGCGCATGGTAGTTTTTCTTCTTTCGCGCTTTGTAAAATAATTACCGATTTCTCAACCGGATAAACGATGAAAAGTGTGCTAATTTGAGCCAGTCTACACAGTGCAAGCAAAAACGGGAGCTTGACAAATTCACTTCAGTGTCCCTTTAAGCTCCCTTTGGCACCAAGACTGCCAGAACAGAGGCCCTCGCTAAGCATGTAGCGAATCACAAAACGGGAAATGAGGGGCTCCGTGAAATAAGATAGAAAATAAGGGTTGGCAGTCAAGAAACCCTCGGAAAGCAAAGGGGAGGTTGCGGTGGGTCATAGAAAGAGATGAAGAATTTTTTTAGTCGAACAGAAAGTGGTGAAAAATTCCCGCCGGGTGGGATCCGAACCCACGACCTCCAGAATTCTGGAGGTCGTGGACGTACTGGAGGACGGCCACAGTACGCTGTGGCCGTCGTCAATTCCCTGCGGGGCACTCGGAAGGTGGGTTGTCTGACTGGAGGAATGCCGCGGGCACAATCCCCGTTGCCAAGGCAGGCGGTCCCCCCAAGTTCCCAGGATTCTGCGTATAGCGGATAACAAAGGAGTAACTAGTACTGTTGTCCGACCCTTCCGCAGCGGCAGCTTTCCGCGGGATCCTATTGTCGCGCGCCAGCGTCGGAACGGCTGCTTTTTGGTAGCCTCCGCTTTTCATCCCCTCCCTTGGAGGCACGTGTACTCGTTTCCGCGTGCTTGCTCGCCCCCGCGCGCAAGCTTTCGACCCCAGAGTGGTAGCGCCTAATTGAATATTCGGCAAACAGCTGAGTGACAGCTGTATGCGTGAATTTGGGTCCTCCCTTACGCGTATACGAAAGCTAAAGTGGCGTTTCCGAGAGAGAGTAATAGCGAGGGGTTATAAGACCGAAGTCGGCCGTTAAACAGCGTTCTTGACTGAGGTCTCACCTAGGCAGTCCCCGGTGAAAGCAGGAGCCTCGACCATTGTAGCTAGGTTGCGATTTGTGAGCCTCCAATGCCAGAGGCAGACTTGAGGATCGCGTCGGAAGTTTAGGTGCAGCTGTATGCCGGGCCAGTAGCCGTATCCTGCTGCGGTAACAGAGTACCGGCTGTCGTTTCTCGAGCGGTTTGTGTACGCTCCGAGCATAAGTTACACGAAGTCTGAGAAGCTCCTAGTGACTTCTTCGCACCTAAAGCTAGCGTCTAACTGCACTTTCAAGTTTTTCCCTTTTTATTACTCATGTACCCAGTTACTCTAATGTATATACGTGTACATAAATTATTCGTTTCCCGCCTCAAATCCAAACTCCCCGAGTTTATCAATTCGGCCACCATCTACGAGAACTTCAACACCATCGCCCTGCGAGCCTCCTGCCAAATCAACCGGAGCCCGGGCGATTGGGTTCCTGATCGGCACCGGACTTGTCGGACATCGGGGAATTGAACTTCACAAATCTTTACTATGCCTTTAAAGCGAAAGGTGAGAGGTGAATTTCACGGGCGAGGTTCCCGTGCGAGGTTCCCGATGTTCACGGGCAAGGTTCCCAAATAACTTTGAAGTTTCTTGACCTCGAGGTACGTTTTTCACAGCATCATACATTCTGGATGGGCGCGCCCAGTTCTAACAAGCCGCTCTTAAACTTCGCATCTTTTCATTCGAAGCTAGTTAAGAATGGGATAGCCTCCGGGTACCTCAAATACGCTGTGATCAAGCCTTGTTATCATTTGTCGCTACAATACTTCAATTCGCAAATATTTAGGCTGGAAAACAGTGGCTTCCCTCTCTCTGTGCTCCAGGCAATCTGTCAATTTCTTGTAAAACTATTGAAAGGGTTCGCTCATTGGATACGAGATGCCGGCCAGAATAACATAGTGGCGGTCATACCGTATGTACATGCGCTGTCGCATCGCCTTAAGAAGATGGCTGACAGATATTGGGTTAAGTTGGTTTTGTCTGCCAGCAGTAAGTTAGGTAGATAATGCAGTATGTCGAGCAACAATATTGATTCCTGAGACAGTGTTTCCTCACGTGGTTGTTTGAATAAACAAGGACTCCTGTTTGTTCGGGGCACGACGAACGCTGTGTATTGCATTTCTATGTGTTGTGGCCGGGTGTATGTCGGTCTGACCGGCCGCAGTCTCAATCAAGGCTTAAGTTAGCATCATTCCTCCTTGAAAGGAAGACCCTCCACCAATATGGTTCTGCACTGTGCAGACTGCGGCTGTAAACCATGCTTCACAGACACACAAGTGCTTTTTAAACACAGAGGCCGGGCTACCAGAGAACTTGCCTAAGGCTTCCATATCCGGATTACGCGTCCGGATTGCATAAGTCACCCGTCACTGAGCATTTTAGATAAAGAAGTGTTACTCCTAAGCAGAGGGGTTAGAAGAAAAAAGGAAAAGAGCAGGCAGGAATGGGGGGGGGGGGGGTTGGTCTCATGTACGGCCGTACGCATATTCGACGGTCGCCCGTGCCTGATTATTGGGTCTTGGCAGGGTATATATGTGCTGTCACTTTAGTAAATCTTTCCGTTGATAGTAAGCGATAGTGTTGTTTCTCGTCCCTGTTTCAGTTTGCGCTTAAATTTCACTCAAAGGAAGAAATTGCGTGATGTCTACCTGTTTTGTGTTCGCATCTGAAGCCAGAAAGGCGTTCTCAAGCTTCTCAACGTATCGCATCAATCGTAGGTCGCAGTTTCTACTTTCTACCTTTTCCGAAGTAGGGAAGGGTGTTTCTTGTCTCCGCTTGCACTTCAATACGCTGCTCGCGGTCGGCAGGGTCAGCGGCGTCGTTCACAGCTATCTGTAGTATGTGGGCGTCGGACAGCATTCCGGTAACGGGGACATCGGCCTCGTACAGCGCGTACACAGCGTAAATTTGCCGTTCACGTCCGTGTTCGCCTTGTAGTGAGAGCTAAGCCTTCGAACGAATATTTTTATATTCCGCCTGCTCCGAATTTTTCTTTGAGCGCTCTCTATTTACATTTGGAGATATCTGTGGTCCCACGAAGATACTTTTCGAGATAAACAGGGGCAAGTACATAGCATCTATGAAAGGTAAATGCACCACGAGAAAAATTTTCGACCTAACCAATATCTCGGGCATATCCGAGTTCCAGATAACGAGGGAGAACTATATATATATATATATATATATACTAACCAAGGCATGCCACGAGTTGGGACATTTTGGCTAAAGACAGGATAAAAAACACACTTGCACGCTCACTTGGCCCCGTTTAGAACCCTGTGTAGGATTATTAAAATGGCAAGGTATTTGCAGTAGCAAGGTCACACATAAAGATCTTCTCATCGTCGTTCGTGCGAAAGAAGAGGTGCTGATGATGGTCCTCGGTATTCAATGGCGTGGAATGCATGCAGGCAACCAAGTGTGCGCCGCCATATCTGTGGCCAAGCGTCTGTTGCTAGGCGACGTTGTGCGCACGGCCCGAAGATCAGGCACCCCTCTTCTCCTCCATGCAACCGTGTGAGTGCGCCGTCACTCGTTACGTCCGGCTCCGCAGGATGGCGGAACTTGTGCGTGCTAAGCACGACTGTGAAACACATGACTGTGTTTCACATTACGAACTCTTCGCCAAACACAAAGTATTGCGACGATTCATTGTGAGTGCGATTATTAACATCTCTGTTGGCGCCACAGTTTAGAATTGGATTGGAACGGAGCAGATGACACACGCCGGTGGCTTTTTTTTCTTCGGCGTGCGGCCGCAGTGGCCCATGCCGTGCCGTGTCCATGGCGCATCGGCCATGTCTGTGGCCGCTTCCAGTGTTGCCAAGCGAAGAAATTGACCGCTCAACTTTTCAACGAATACCGTCTATAACCAGTGACCTCCTCCAAAATATTCTTTTTGAATGCTTCTGCAATGTACTAATGTTTTCCCAAGAACCTAAAACCTAGCATTTTTCCTGAATGCGGAATGAATTTTCTGAGCCTTCGATGGGTTTGCGCCCTGCAGCTACAAAATAGTTTTAACTATTTGCTATTTTGATTACTACAGAGAAGGATTTGGTGTATTAAAATATGCTTCATTACCAGTGACATTTATTTATTTATTTATTTATTTATTTAAAATACCTTAAAGGCCCTGCAGGGCATTGGGTAAGGGGGGCAAAAGGGCAGATCATCAAAAAGTAACCAGAGAAGTTATACAAAAAAAAAAATTGCCCCCACCTTCCCGAAGGGAATCGTGAGGAAGTGCGAATGCATTTCTTGCGCCGAGAGTACACGGCGTAGTAATTCTGACATCGCCTTGAGAGGCGCCCAGCCAGCGAACGGTCTAAACTGGAGCAGAGCGAGCCAGGAGACTAGCGAGAGAGCGCGCGCGAGCCGACCCACGGAGGTCTGGCAGTTTATCGCTGCATATATAGGGGGGCACGCCGCGCCGAGCGCACCGAGCCAGGTGGCTGAGAGAGGAGGCGAGCGCAAGGGGAGAGGGACGCGCGCAGCGGCGCACGGCAGCGGCAGCCGAGCGAGGGGAGAGGAGGTGCGGGTGCGTGACGTCACGGCGCGGGGAGGGAAAGTGACACGCAGCGGCGCACGGCAGCTGCCGGGGAGAGGGGTGGAGTGTGTGACGTCACGGCGCGGGGAAGGGAGAGGGACGCGCGCGCGCACGCCGTCGCGCCGCGAGGAGTGGTGAGGGGCGTGTCGTCACGTGGTGAGTGACGTCACTGCGCCGTTGCTACCAACGCTCCTCTCCGCTCCACGCCGTTGCTAGGGAGAGGAGGACTGCGGACGCCGCCGCCGCCGGCGGTGGAAGGCTTGGGGTCGCTTATAAAGTGCATTCGCACTTAAAACTAGATATATAATACAGCAACAAGTCAGTGAAACAAGATAAAAAGAACATGATAACAGCGAGCAAGAGTGGCAACAAAATAAGTACAAGCAATAATAACATCTAGTGTGGTAGCCGCAGCCGCAAAAAAAAAAGGAAAGAAAGAAAAAGGAAAACATCTTGGTGCTAACAGAAAGGAATGCCAGCGTTCTTGTTTGGTGGTTTTACATGGAAAAATGCTTGTGCAGGTGATTGCGGAATGTTTCTGGGTTATTATCAGGCAGATCGTTCCATAACCGGATAGCACGTGGGAGGGCAGATGAATTGAAAGAGTTTGTGGTGCCGTAGATTCTGGTGAAGCTGCGTTGATTAAATAATCTTCGTGATGTGGAAAGAGGGCTTACAGTGGGTAATGGGGAGGGTCTGGCACGATTAATGTATTTGTGAAACATGCATAGAAGTGCGATTTGCCGTCGGATATGCAATGGTTCTAGTGAAAGCTTATATTTTATTTTTGTTATGCTTGAACTAAAGTCATATGATTTGGATATAAATAGATAAAACTTGTAATTAAAGTGAAGGTTGTTTCAGCAAGCAAAACAAGTATCAAATATCAAAAAAGAAGTCTTACAGTACTTGTTTTCCATGATAATAAAACCTCCTAAACGTAGTATCAACGCTGCTCAAGCAAGTCACGTTTTCAATTTTACATGTGCTGCTGTTAGTGGTCAAGTACGTCACTTTGAGGCTTTCATTGGTATCCATGAACTGAAATCGCAATGACACAGGTAAGTATTTATTGGCGCTCACGAAAAAAAATAATTCAAGTACTCCCAAGAAAACCCGAATGATGCTATAGTTATTGTGCTTAACTTATAGCTCTTTACTTTGGGACACTCGAGCTCTGCATACCGCTATATAGACATTCCAGAACACCATTCAGCAGAACATAGTCGTGAAACCGCAGTTCAGGCAATAATTTTTAGCCCGAAGAAGCGAATAACTGATGAGAAACGAATTATCAGGAGCAGATCAAAATTTTAAAGAAGGCAAAATCGCAATACAGGGAATTTTAGCTCCTTCACTCCTTCAAAAATTCTCCTTATAAACAATCTATAACACCTCAGTATTCAATGAAGGCTACATTTCTAGACATCCAACTTGTCCCACACACCTGTTTATTTATTTATTTATTTTATTTATGTATATATATACTGCAGACCTTTCATAGATCCAAGCAGGAGAGGCGCTTTGCACCAACCCGCAAAAAACAAGAAGAACATAAACCACAAAACACAATAAACATGAAAACATCAAGTAAGGGAGTTCACACTGCGGGATTGGATATCAGCGTTCCTATCATTTTTCGTTTGGGGAAAAAAAGAGGTTTGTGTGGAACAGGTCTGTGCGAGCGAAATATGGCGTAAACATTTCCGGGTGATCGGGGCGTGTAGACCTTGTTGACAAAGGAATTAAGTAATTACAGTGGTCTAGGCCAAGCTTTCTATTGACGAGAAGAGAAAGAAAATCTAAACGGAGTTTCTTCCGACGTGCCTGAAGCAATTGAATGTTATAATCACGCAGTAATTCTGAGGGTGAATCATACGGTGAGATTTTATAATATACGAACCTGGCGGCTTTCCTTTGGAATTTTTCCAACTTACTGATGTTAGAAGATATGAACGGGTCCCAAATTATACACGCATACCCGAGTTTGGTCTAATCAAGGAATAATAGCTCACCAGCTTAACATTGGAGCGTGCGGCTTTAAGTTTGTTTTAAAAAAAAACACATCTTATGAAACGCAGATGAACATACATTGTCAATGTCATCGTTCCATGATAAAGTATTTGTTAATGTCAAACCCAGATATTTTACAGAAGTGACCTCGTTTAGTGATGATGATCCCCAACATGTAGTTAAAGCTTAAAGGCGCTTTCTTCCGTGTAATGCGCATTAAGACACTTTTATGTGCGTTTGAAACCATTCCCCAGCGGGACCACCAATCAGTTATTCTACCGAGACTTTTACAAAGGCTTTCTTGGTCCCTTGGAGAGCTGATGTTACAAAATAGGACACACTCGTCTGCAAATAACCGCATTTCCATACCAGCGCAAGCTTCATACACGATATTATTAACAAAAAGTAAGAAAAGCAATGGTCCCAAGACACTTCCTTGGTGAACGCCACAGCGAACTGAAAGAAAGTCAGATTTTTTATCGCCGCGTGAGCCAAATTGCTTATCATTAGCTAGGTATGGGCGAAAATGGGCTTTTCGTAAATGGTGATAGGCGACCTTGTCGAAGGCTTTACGAAAAGCCAAAAATATTGCATCAATTTAGCCATTACAATCCAGCACCCAAGTGAAGGAGTGTATAACAGAGACTAATTGTGTGTATGTGGAATGTCCTTTACTAAATATGTGCTGTTATTCTCACCTTGCATACACCAGGTGACACCAGGTTGCTCCAGTTGAGAAGACAATTCTTATTACCGCATTCATTGTATTTTTACTTCCTTATCACCTCGAGTGTAGGTACGTGCACTGCCGATTCAAGATCAATCCCTCTAAATTAAATGCAAATCAGGCACCTGCATGGCCATCTGATGTCTGTGGGTAGTCTTTTGTCCGTTTCAGCAGATTGTGAAAAATCATTAAGGCTGTTGAGATAATGGTGTCACACCTTCGATGCCTTCATAAACTTGGACATGGCGGATTTTAAACGGCTCTTAGATTGCTTCCCAGCCTATTCATGGCACAGTGCTGAAGGCGCATTCAAGTATCATCACTTCAGCTGGCGAACCAAGAATTTACAGAATGACGCAGGGTTTCCTAAGCCACTGCTGCAGCCACCCTCATTCTGATGTGACACAACCATGGCCGCCACACACTCACAGGTCTTTTTTGGAGGGTTTTCTTACAATTCCTGCGCTTTCAATGTGTTTACAATGTCTAGGTTTTGCAATGTCTACGCTTGTGTCGCTCGGTGGTGTAGCCCCGAGCTAGCATATCAGGATGGCTAGGTTCCGCTGTCTCACCCTTCGAAAGGCAGTCCTCTCCATTTTCTTTTTGGCGACGCACGTCCGGGCAACGGCGTGGCGTCCACCGCTCTATCCCGGCCTTGGCCGACGCTGCTGCGGTCGGGACTCCGCCCCCGCGAATTGCAACTAACGGCTGACAGAAACTCTCGTTTCACTCTTGGAAGAGCGACGTGTGGGAATTCAAGTGATGTTGCATGGGCAATTGTTGTGGGTGTCGTTTAAAGCTTTCCTTTCCAAATTCTTGCTCCGTGCTTTCCAACCACCTTCGCAGCATAGATTCAATCCCACTTTTAGTGCTTGCTTTTATCTCGCACGTGCCGGAGCCTTACGGCGCTGTTTGGAACGCGTAGATTATGGCGGCCATTTGTAACTGCAGAAAATAACGGACCCAAACAGAGCCCTTGAGGGTAACGGTGTATCTTAGAAGAATCGAAAAACAAGCGATTTATGTAGACATAACCCTTCTAAACACTTGAACTGCTGGCACTGGCCATCAGCTCCGCATTATTTCAGCGCAAGGAAAACTGCAGGTACATTTGAGGCAAAAGCTGTGTAAATAACTAGAAGCCCTCTCATTTATTTAGTTAGGAGCTCTGAAGATTGGGTCCCTCACTTATTATTTAAAATCTCCCGGCAACTAGACATCTTTCGCTAGGGTTCGCTTTTTACCTGTATGGTGTTTGTTTTCACGCCGGCCGAGCTGACTTGGGCGAGAAGGGCGCAAGGAGAAACCGCGGAGGCGTCTTTGTTATTCGCCGCGTTTTTGCGTCCACTCGACGAGCGGGCCCTGAGAGGACGCATACAAACGCGTCGGTCACCCCATAGCAGTTGAAAGCGATGTCAGCTTTTGAAGGGGGGTTTACTTTGTGTTCGTTCAGGAAACTGGCGGAGGGGGACCGTTGGCATTTCAACGACTCGATTACCGCTACGAGAATTCCCAGACCGGACAGGAGACCGAGAGGGACACGAGGGAGAGATTGAGAGCTGGGATTGAACAGAGATGAGATAGAGAGGAGTAGTGGAGACTGGTGAGGCCTGCTCGGCGCGGGCCTTGCCCGACCTCTTGTATGCGATCTTGAGCCTTGAAAGTTGTAATACGTAGTGTAAATAAACTGTGCATATTGTACATTTTGAGTTGGCTTGGAGAAAACCGTTGCCGGCTATGTGCCGTCGACGAACGAGCCAGCGAGTCATCGTTTCAGCGATCCTCACATCGGATCACCTTTTCAATCATCGAGCATCGGTGGCCTTTGAAAGTTAACTGGAGCCTTCGTTGGGTTGTTTTTTACGATATAACGCGGAAAAAGTTGCTGCGGAACACACGTGTTCAAAAGTGCGCAGTATATAGGCTCCGGCGCATGTAAGAACTCCCGCTCGTGCTGTTGCAGGCAGAGCACGCGCTAGCAATTACACGGTAAATTTGAATAGCGTCGGACAAGCCTTTGTTCAATTCATCAACACAGGAGTGAGGCAGGGAGCGGAAGAGAGTGAGCAGTGGTACCAATGGGCGGATGACGGCTTCAGAGCCTCTCTGGCAAATTACTGCTCTGCATTTCAAATAGAGTGAAACTGCTTTACTTTTTTGCCTGCTATCATTAAAACCAACCTAACAGGCGTTCCTAAAAAATAAATAAGCGGGCTGCGGGTTAGGTTATATTACGGAGATTTTCCCCCCAATGTACATGCAGTTGTCTTCACGCTGACCAACTGGGAAATTTATGACAAGCGCCACTGGTTCAAAAGTTTTGAATGGCTATGAAGTTGCACGCTGCGTGTTTTTTGAAGCCTCTGTTTGGGTCCGTCATGCCCCTACGCCGTGGACCTCTGTTAGGTCCGCTAACTCGCTACGCCGCCTGATGGCGGTG
The DNA here is from genome assembly GCF_048455015.1 of Haemaphysalis longicornis. NCBI lineage: Eukaryota > Metazoa > Arthropoda > Arachnida > Ixodida > Ixodidae > Haemaphysalis > Haemaphysalis longicornis. Next base: position 48,099,558 of record NW_027526225.1, on the reverse strand, counting down.
GTGGCTAGAAATCGTGACCGCGACTACAAGAAAGGACCCAAAAGTGATCTGCACACAAAGTAACCGCTGCAAGATTCAGCGTCAGCAAGATTCAGCAAGATTCAGCGTCCAAAAAGCCGAAAGATCTAACGACAGGAAAGTTCCAACAGTGGATATTCCGTCTCGATGGGCCTTCCATCTCGTTCGACATTCAGGCTCGATTGCACCTCCCGACTCAGTGGATCTTTCGTCTTGTTGGGCATTCAGGTTCCATTCGACATTTCGTCTCGTTGAATCTTTCGTCTCATTGGACATTCAGGCTCGATTGGACCTTCTGTCTCGGTGTATCTTTGGTCTCTTTAGGCATTAGGCTGTTAGTAATAAATGAATGTCTGGAGTACTCAAAAGCTACCTTGAATGCCTTCTACCTCAATATAGTTGTGGGACCTTCGGCATTTTCACGTGCAATAACTCCGCGCACGGGGCACCCTGAGCAATCTTGGTGACGGTACTGGCGATACCGCGGACCCCGATTACCCAAACATAAGCTGGATCCAACCATGGCGATGTGTTTATAGGTGGAGGGCTAGAAACCACGAACGGTGGCCGTCGGAGCCCAGGTCAAGCTCCGGCGGATGGGCTCCCTGTCTGTTCACCAGGCAGGGAGCTCCGCGACCTCTTTGACCATCAGGGTAAAGTCAATGAAGAAAGTACCCCCGTCTCCCTGCTTTTATACATACTGCATGGTATTTTCTCAAACCCCGCCCCCCTCAAATTATCGGCCTCCCAAAAGAGGCCGCACCGAAGTACTTGCTAAAGAGAAGGCAGAACATTTCTATAAAAATCTTGTAGTTCATTCCACCGGAGACACCCCTGTTGGCAAGAAGTCAGTCATTCTTTTGGCCAAATGCATTGAGTCGGTTGCCGGCTCAGACTATGATGCTAAGAAGCTTTCATCCGGTGACCTACTTGTTCAAGTAAAAAGAAAAAATCAAAGCGAAAACCTCCTGAAACAGACCACGTTGGCTGACCTGGCTGTTACTGTGACTCCACATAGAACTCTCAACTCCTCTCAAGGTGTAATCTCAGAAAAGGAATTACAGTCTGAGACAGAGGTGGAACTTCTTCAGGCGCTTCAACCTCAAAGAGTAACCTCTGTCAAACGAATTGTAATCCGTAGAGCAAATGAAGAAATCCCAACAAAGCATCTTGTCCTAACATTTGATTTCACAACCCCACCCGAAAAGGTCAAAGTGGGCTTCCTAAGCTGCAATGTACGACCATATATCCCTAATCCCAGGCGATGGTTTAAATGCCAACGATACGGCCATGGAACTCTATCATGTCGAGGAAAGCTGACTTGTCCTAAATGTTCAGAGTCTGACCATTCGTCGGATGACTGTCCAAACAGCACAGTGAAGTGCCCGAATTGCAGTGGCCCACACGCTGCTTATTCGCGAACCTGCCCAAAATTCAAAGCAGAAAAAGAAATTCTACAAATGAAAGTAACAGAAAACATCACCTTTGCCGAGGCACGCCAAAAGCACAAGCTGCTTTCGGCCACATCTTATACAGACGCTGCCCGCCGGGGGCTGGGCGGCGTTTGGTCAGCACAGCGACACAGTGCAGCTTTGCTGCTGATGTGTTGCGGTCCCAGCCCCCAGCTGAGCAGCCACCTGCTGCCTCTACAACACCTGTAGAGGCTGCGGGGGCCCCGTCTCTTGCCGGACTGCCTTCGGTAGTCCAGCGGTGTCAGGACTCGCCCAGTGTGGCGACTCCAGCAAAGGTGGCGATTGTGATCGCCGCTGGGAGCTCTGCCGCTCTCACTGTTTCCTCTTCACCAGCCCTAGGGACACCTGAGGGCACAGAGATGGAGACGGGAGGGCCCACAGCAGCGCCCATCCAAGCTCCACCGCCTGCCCCGCCCGCAGCGCAGACAAAGAACACCCGAAAGGGTACCAAGTCAAGGGGGCCCAGTCCGCTGGGCACCCCCTTGCCTTCAGATGACGACATGGACGTCGAGCCCTTCCGGCTTTCATCCCAGCGGAAGGAACGGGCTGCGACGTCTAGGTCAGTAGAGAAGGTCAGAAAACCCCTTCCAAGAGACCAAGCCCCGAAAGACCCTACATAAATAGTCACACTCCAGTAGCTCCGAACACATCATAATGGGAAGAGAAAACATAATACAATGGAACTGCAGAGGCCTTCTGAATAATCTTGACGATGTATACGAAATACTGCATGCTTATCAGCCAAGTGTAATGTGTGTTCAGGAAACACATTTGAATTCTAAATACAGGAATTTCTTGAGCAGTTACCTGGTATACAGAAAGGAGAGGAATGGCTGCACGAACACTTCTGGGGGTGTGACCATAATAGCCCGGGAATCCTTAGCATGCCACCCTGTCACTCTGAACACTGTCCTTGAGGCTGTGGCAATTCGAACAATAATATTTAATAGGTTGATAACGGTATGCTCCATATACATTCCTCCTGATGTCGCACTTTCAAGCTCTGACTTCGAGGCGCTGGCTGACCAGCTGCCCGAACCATACATCCTTACAGGCGACCTTAATGCTCACAACTCTCTTTGAGGCTTTTCTCGCACAGATGCCCGAGGTCGCCTGATAGAGAAATTGCTTACATCTTCAGGAGCATGCCTTTTGAACAATAAACAGCCTACATACCATAACACAGGACACAACACATACTGATATCTTGACTTGGCGATTGGCTCCGCAGTTCTTTCCTCTCCTCGAGTGGGGTGTGGGCACTGACCCATACGGTAGTGACCACTTCCCCACCTCACTAACATATATAGGTAAAGGCCCATGCAGTCCATCTTCCCAAAACAGGTTCAATGAAGCAAGAGCTAACTGGAGTACATTTACAGAGACATCCAAACTACACTACACATCCATTGGACACCTACACGTTGAAGAAGCTACCCAACTGCTCACGGCGCACATCCTCGACGCCGCCGAAAAGTCCATTCCCCACGCCTCTCGTGCCCCGCGCAACCAGCGGAGGCCGTGGTGGAATGAGGACTGTAGGCGGGCGCGAGACGCCCAGAACAAGGCGTGGGGTATCCTCCGTCGGTACCCCACGTCGGGAAACCTCCTCTTGTTCAAACGGGCCAAGGCATACGGAAAACGTGTGCGCCGTGAGGCAAAAAGAGATAGTTGGCGCTCATTCATAACATCTAGAAACTCGTACACAGACACACGCAAGGTATGGACACGTATACGCAAACTCAAAGGACAACAGACACAGCCTGCCCCTGGTCAGTACAACAGGGGACACACTGGAAGACCAGGCTGACACACTCGCACAACACTTCCAACACGTGTCCATTTCAGCACACTACACGAACACTTTCTTGAAGTATAAAGACTGTAGTGAAAAGAAGTCCCTACACGACAACAACAAATCACAGACTTCTTACAACTCCCTGTTTTTACTACATGAGCTGAGGGCTGCTCTGAGCACGTGTAAACCCTCAGCTCCAGGCCCAGACAACATTACATATACAATGATACAACACCTACACGCATACACACTTGAATCACTTCTACATCTATATAATAAAATATGGCTTTCGGGGCACATTCCACACTCTTGGAGGGAGGCCATTGTAGTGGCTTTCTTGAAGGAGGGAAAGGACCCGTCGTCCCCCTCAAGCTACCGTCCAATAGCCCTGACGAGCTGCCTGTGCAAGCTCTTCGAGATGATCAATCGCAGGCTCCTGTACTTCCTCGAGTACAATGGTCTTCTCGACAGCTGCCAGGCAGGCTTTAGGGTGGGGCGATCAACGAACGATCAACTGGTTGCACTTAACTCATACATCAAAGATGCCTTCGTGCATAAGCAGTACTGTTTAACTATCTTTTTCGAACTCGAGAAGGCCTACGACACCGCTGGGCGTTATGGGATCCTTAGTCACCTCAAATCATTCGGTGTTTCGGGTAATATGTTCAACACCCTTGTTACTTATTTGTCAGAGAGAACGTTCAGAGTAAGAGTTGGTTGTGCACTTTAAAAGGTTTACGCCTAAGAAAATGGCGTGCCGCAAGGTGGCGTGTTGAGTTGCACTCTCTTCATAGTAATGATGAACTCTTTTGGAAAGGCACTGCCACCAACAATATCTTATTCTATGTATGTAGACGACCTGCAAATATATTTTAAATATTGTAATATATCAATATGCGAACGTCAAGTCCAGCTTGGTGTCAAGAAGCTTGCCGCCTGGGCAGACAAGAATGGGTTTAAATTGAATCCTGCAAAAAGCTCCTGCGTTGTGTTCTCCAGGAAGCGCGGGGTCCATCCGGACCCAGACATTACTCTTAATGTGAACAAGGAGCACAAGTTCTTAGGTGTTGTGTTTGACCAGAAACTCACATTCATTCCACACATCAAGGAACTTAAACATAAATGTCTGAAAACAGTGAGTATACTTAAAGGAGCCATGAAGAAAAAATGCAAGTTCGTTTTATTCGAAAGATTTCGTGTTTTATAGTTCCCCAGCGCTTGTCCGGATACAAACGATGCTTTATTCACTGAGAAATTAAACAATTTGGGTTAAAATTTTGATTTTCCCGCTAAATCGTTTGTTTTCGGGGTCTGCAATGACATCAGAGGAACCGACCGCTCTGCAACCTAGAATACCTTCATTCACGCATCCGCCGTACAGGGTAGAGACACGTATACGCTAGCGCCGCCATTTTGGGTCGCTCGCTCGCCGCCGAAGCAAGTCATTGTGTCAAAACCGCGCTAAAATTATCGCCGCAACGCGGTTTACTGAAGAAGTTTGAATCACATTGTCTGTTTCGCGTTGCGAGGTCTCGTGGGAAACGAAAAGGACAACGCGTTGACCACGTTGGCCCAATTGCGGCGGCACGGGACCGTTCAAATGTTGTCTCCACCCTGTACAGCGGTGTTGGTATGTTACCGCGTTTCTTTACGTTACCCAAACCTAGATGGCGCCACCATACCGTAGCAAGCGTTTGGTTTGTTTTTGCCTGTATTTAAACCTGGCTTCTTTTTGTTCTGGGAGAAAATATTTCGTTCCCTGAAACAGTGCTCGCTCGACAAATGTGGTCACGTAAGACACCGTTGCTTGCGTCAATCGGCCAGTGTCGTCTGAGACAACCCCAAGCACCGTAGTGCTGTGCAGCTAAACCAAGCATGCTGTGCGCAGTACGAACAGCAGTACGCATCAGTACTTCTATGTTTACATGTGCTTTCGTAACTTCCACTGTTTGTCCCATCATTCTTATTGCTTTCTAAAGAATGTGCCCTAAATATCAGCGCAAATCGCTCGTTCGGGTAGTTTGTAAGCTCTACCTAATTTGCATCTGCTTCTGCCGGCCTCCGCCAATCGCAGAGCTGGCTCGAATGACATCATAGGTTCTGTTGCGGGAAATGAGCTGGTGGGTCGCATGGCCATTCCCTTTTTTCTTAAATATGTAGCTTATTTGAGCGAAGTTTACGTTGAAAGTGGTGGCAGTATGATTCTAACGAGGCAATCTTTTGAATGAACCAAATTTGTGTTTTCTCTTCATGGCTCCTTTAAGGTTCTCTCCCATCAATCGCATGGTTCCGACAAAGAACTCCTACTACGGCTCTATACTGCTTTGGTTGGGTCTCGTTTAGACTATGGCAGTGTGGTATATGGGTCGGCGACTAAAACAGCGTTGCGAATGCTTGACCCAGTGCTACACTTGGGGCTACGGCTTGCGTCGGGTGCTTCTCGCACTAGCCCTGTCGAGAGTCTGTATGCCGAGTGTAATAAGTGGAGCCTTGAGAACCAACGGACGTACATGGACTTACTTTATGCTTTTAACATTTCATCGCTGAATAACCATCTTTTTTATCCTGTCTTTAACGACACATCCACATCTGTGCTTTTTGTAAATCGTCCATCTGTTCCTCTGCCCTTTTCACTTAGAGTGAGAGAGCGAGCCTCGGATCTGAGCGCTTCGTTTTTAGATGTGTACAGATCATCCTTTTCAGACATTTTACCTCCTTGGAAAGTTCGTCCTGTGTCATCCAACCTTTCTTTTATGAAACTTGACAAAAATGGGGTACCGCGAGCTGCAACACTGCAGCACTTTCTGTCTCTGCAGTTTAAATACCCACTTGCAGAATTTTACAATGACGCGTCTAAAACCTCCACTATGGTCTCCTGCGCTGCTCATGTTCCGAATTTCAGTGCAGCCAGAACCATGAGCGTGCACACAACAATTTTTTCAGCAGAAGCATATGGAATTTTACTGATTGTACGACACATACTTGAAAATCAAATTCCGAAGTCTATCATCTACACAGATTCCTTGAGTGTTGTTCGCGCACTGTCATCGCATACACCTCCCAAAAACCACATAGTTAATCTTGTATTTAACACTATCATGTCTGTGTATGCACAGAAGCATCAGCTGCTCCTCTGCTGGGTCCCAGGACACGCTGGGATTGCTGGGAACGAGTTGGCAGACGAGAGGGCCGCTGCTGCTGCACTCAGGAACACTCTAGACATAACAACCGTACCATATACAGACCTCAAGCCACACATAAGACAACACTTGCGTAGAACATGGCAAACACACTGGAGTGAACAGACAGATAACAAGTTACACGTTATAAAACCACGCTTGGGACCATACACCACTGACACACGCAACAGACACACAGAAGTCGCCTTGGGTAGACTGCGGATAGGGCACACCCATGCAACGCACTCGTATCTGCTGACGGGATCCTCTAGACCCCAGTGCAGCAGGTGCGGAGAGGCCCTATCCGTAGTGCACGTACTAATCACATGCAAGGCACTTCACACAACACGACACAAACACTTCAGAGAACTCTACATGTCAACATATTCCCCTACATCCATCGTTTTTTCTAGGTGGCGATGCCATTGTTTCCGTGAAACGTGTGTTTGAGTATTTGTCAGACGTCAAGTTTTTAAACCTCATTTCCTATCACGCATAATCAAATCTGGCCCTATACACCAGCCATCACCATTGCCATTAATTGATTTTATTGTTGTTCTGGCTTTAGTAGCCACTATTTTTTTTAAGATACTCTTGTTTGGCGCTCTTTGCCCCAGCTGGCCTTGCGCCAAAAACTCCAACCATCATCATCATCACGTGCAATAACTTTTACACGATAATTTGAAGTGAAATGTACGCCTGGTTTCCGTCGTAAAATTTGAGTCTACCTGCAGCGCTATTGAAGAAAGCAAGCCTGATCGCGAGTACGTTGCTAAGAGTGCCTAAATAGGACGTCAGTTTTTTATTTGGACATGTTTTATCATTCCGGCCAACTGTAAACGTTTTTCTCGTTTTTTGAGTGTGCACTAGCATAAGATAATACTCCCGAGCTTCATGCGCATAGCAGGCACGTGAGCGCTAAGCAAACAACCAAATAGTCACGTGTTCTTCCATCCCAAAAAGGAGGGTGCTACGACATCGCCTGACACTCACGGCGTACGCACGTGAGTGTCAGGCGACATTATTCAAATGAGTATGGGGCTGGCTATGGTCTTCCTTACAATTGCCCCCGGGAAAGGCAGGCTTTAGGAAGGGCCTCTATAACTTCAGAAAGAAAAACCTTTCCTCGACCACTGAGGAGTTCACGGGGCGCCCAATGCCGCAAAATGAGTGCCGAAATAGGAAGGACGCGACTTCACATGAGGTAGCAGCAGGCAGGGCGGCAGTGTCCGTGTACTGGACCAAGTAGTCGACAGCAACAACGACCCATGGGTTGTCCTCCGCAGTGCAAGGAAAAGGTCCCTAAAGGTCGATGCCTACACGGCCGAATGGTCTTGCCGGACATGGTAAGGGCTGCAAGGCCCGGTTCCTTGGTGGGGAGAATATTTTTGCCGTTGGCATCGGACACACGAACGGACGTATTGACGAACGAAGCGGTACATGCCGCTCCAGTAGTAACGCAAGCCCAATCGTTCGTAGGTTTTGGGGACACCAGAAAAACGGCACACATTTGAGAGCGTAAGTGGTGTGGAATTACTAAGAGCCACTTGCCACCATCGGTTTAGTAGTTGCGACGAAAAAGCATTCCGTCACGAATGGAAAAGTGCGACGCTTGCCGGCTTAGTGTACGAGATGCACCGTTCGCCGATGAGCCAGACAGAGAGTGCAACATGATGGAAATGCAAGTGTCTTTCTTTTGGTCGGATGACATTGAGTGATACTCCAATGGCGACACGTAGCAATCGGCGCTCGAGACCCGGTCGCTGTCATGAGGCAACGGGGAGCGCGAAAGGGCATCAGCATCATTGTGCGGCCCGCCTGAGCGACAGGTGACGCGAATGTCATACTCCTGTAGCCGCAAAGCCAAGCGCGCTAGCCGACCAGAACAATCTTTGAGCGAGTGTAGCCAACAAAGCGCGTGGTGGTCTGCGACAACGTGGACAGGGCGCCCGTATATGTACGGGCGGAACTTCGCAAGCGCCCAAACAACGGCCAGGCATTATCTCTCGGTCGCGGAATAGCTCACTCGGCCTTGGTTAGCGTGCGACTCGCATAACAGACAACATACTGGACATATCCTGCCTTGCGCGGAGGACGAACTGCCCTCAAACCAGCCCCGCTCGCGTCTGTGTGAATCGCGATAGGGGGGTCAGGATCGAAATAGCGCAGGATTGCCGGAGATGTGAGGAGATGGCGCAGTTTAATAAACGCATTGTCGCAGGTCGCGCACCAGTCACAGATGCCGCCGTCCTTGCTGAGGAGCTGCGTCAAAGGCGCGATGAGACATGCAAAGTTGCTAACGAATCGGCGAAATTATGAAAACAGCCCAATGAAGCTGCGCAGGGCCTTCATAGTTGTCGTCTTGGGAAATTCCGCCACAGCACGCAACTTGGCAGGATCCGGCAGGACACCAGCTTTGGAGACAACGCGGCCAAGGATGGTAAGCTCTCGGGCAGCAAAACAGCACTTCTTCAGAATTAGCAGAAGGCCTGCGGTTGTCAAGCACGTCAAAATTTGCTCAAGTCGAGTAAAATGCGTCACAAAATCCGAAGAGAAGATCACAATACCATCGAGGTAACAAAGGCACGTCTGCCATTTGAGTCCACGGAGAATGTTTTCAATTATCTATTCGAAGGTTGCAGTCGCGTTGCAGAGGCCAAACGGCATAACGTTAAATTCGTAGTGACCATGAGGAGTAGCAGAGACCGTTTTTGCACGATCAGCCCCTGCCATGGGGACCTGCGAATAACCCGAGGGTAAGTCAATTTATGAAAAGTACTCTGCGCCTCGTAGACAGTCGAGGGCGTCATCAATTCGCGGCCAAGGATATACGTCCTTGTAAGTTATCTTGTTGAGCCGTCGGTAATAGACGCAAAACCGAATGGAGCCGTCCTTCTTCTTGACAAGCACTACCGGCGACGCCAATGGACTGGTGGATGGTCAAATCACACCGCATTGGAGCATGTACTCGACTTGTTCATCGATTACGCGGCGTTCAATAAATAAATAAATAAATAAATAAATAAATAAATAAATAAATAAATAAATAAATAACTGCGTGCTCACTGGAATGTCGGCGACCTGCGATTCAGTACGTTCCAATCACAAGTTTCTAGGCTTAAGTTAAAAAAAATTATGTTGCTTCATACTACTTACTATTACAAATAAAATTTCCTTGCTTTCACTCATATTTACCTTAACACCCGTATATAGGTTAAATAACCGTTTCTCATCCAGAAATGCCCTGAGGCCAGACAGTGCCTCTTTGGGCAGTAGGCCATCAAATGCTTTCGCAATAAAACTGCTCCGCCCCCAATGTTTATTTGCAGGCTGTAGTGTCCTCTTGTTTGTCGACTCAAGAATTTCCGATTCTCTGCTTCTAAAACATTCTGAAGAATTTATGTACCAATTATAAAACAACAGCTTCAACGTTACCTTTGACGCTTCGCTGCGGATCACAATTCACATTGGTTATAAAACAGTTTTTATAACACAAGCGTTTAACTACAAAACAGGCATTCTCCTTTAGGGCTAAGCGCCTGAACAAGGTGACTAAGTTACCTTCATTATTGGATATTCGAAGGGTTCAGTCGGTGCACTCCATGCAGCGGTCGCCAAGCAGACAATCACGCTGAAATGCGTGAAATGCATTGTTGGTATTTATAATACGTCACTTCAATGGAATATTCCAGATATTGTATATATGTAGAACACTGTAAACAAAAGTAACAAGATTATTTTTAATGCAAACTGGTAGCAGGCATTATTATATAATCTGTTTACGGAAGCTGTGTTGGCAAGACTTATGCAGGACAGTCCTTTCAAGCTCTGGCAGTGCCGCGAGCAGGACACTATCGAGCTTTTGCACAAGAGTTGTCCTCCGGCTCGACAACTAATAGCCCCAATTGCTAGGTCGTCAGGGGGAAAACTCAACGCATCGTCTACAAGCCAACACCACAGAAAGAGTACTGCCCTTTCGGCGAACCTAGGTCATTGATCATTGTGCCTCCTTTGAACATACTTCATGAATTGCGTTTGCTCGCGTTCCGGGCATGACAATCCCCTCAAGATCTATATTTTTTTGCCATTAAACATCCACTAGGGCTTATTCCCCTTGTTTCTTTCCTCGAGCGAAAGCCATTCCGCAAAAATCCTTCTACCGACGTCTCTGGCCGGCCAGCCTCGCTTTATGTGCTGCCCCGCCTTAGTCCTCGTATCCAGACTATTAGCTTCAAACGAACCAAAATTCGTCAGGGCCATCAGTTCACACTGTGGGAAACGGAACCAGCTGTGACTGTAATTGCTAATTCATGGGTACTGGTAGATACGCCATCACGTACGGTACGGTTCGTAACCTGCCCGGCCATGCGCAAGCACGCTCCTCCATTTTATTGATTCCGCCGAGGAAACAGACTTTAAGCCTAGTTTTTAGACTTTCCCTATTGTTACTGTAATTACGAAGCAGTACACGCCCCTTTCCCCTCTAACCTCCGCCCTATATCCTCGGCGTCATGGGATCGTAATGCTCCTGAGCGAATGCCGCTGAGGTCTCCAATTTTCTTGAAAGCTATAAGTTCTTCCAGATTTCCTCACCATGTTTTGACGCAGTGCCTGTGTTGTTATTATGTTCCTTCTTCAGCATGCCCTTCGTACCAGGTCGTGCCGACATTTATGCTCTGAAGACCATCGCTATCCCTAGAGACTGCGACAGTGTGTGCGGTAGAAATATCCTCCCCCAGCTCTGCTCTCTGGCCTGCTTCTCCAGCATTTTCTTTATTTCCGCTTCTTCTTATCTAAGCGAAAGGCCGGCTTCAGGGTAGATAGGCAACCGGTAACACCCACAATATGACCCGTGGCACTCAAGCTGCTGTTCTTTTTCCCTAACGTTAATAATTATGCTATGACACCCCTCTACCCACATTCAGCCGATACTACAGGCATTCATCACATCAAATGGGCCGACGACATCCCCCACTGGCGGTTCTGTGTTGCTCTCAATATACGTGCAGGTATGCAAGAATCATAGCCAACCGTACAGCACGCCGTCACAATCGGCGACTCGGTAACCCAGCTCCTGCATCGTGTGGTTACTTGGCGATCGGGGTTCAATCAAAATAATCCTTGTCGGAGCACCCAAGCGCGTACTTTAACTCAAACATCTTCTTGACCAATACCAAACTACCTTTGTGGGACTATGAACGGCAGCCGTACACTTTCTCATCGCCACGTTAACTGCCACGGGTTCCTTTTATTCCCTCTCCTGTCATGTTTAATAACCAACATCATTACCAGCTTTCTCTGTGTTTATTTACGCGTCAGAGTGAGTTGAGTGGTTGATGCCTCAGATGGATGTCAGTTTCTGTCAACCTCCCGATTTAGGTTGGCCTCCCAAATACCCTATCCTATCCCCGCCGGACACATCTCTACTTCAGGGAAGCAGTCATGCGGAGGTGGACTACTATTTCCCGTGTTTCGCAACTGAAAGAGTTCCTTAGACAGCTACCTCTTTCATGGCTCCTCAAGGTTCCTGTGGATTTTCTTTCTACTACCCCTATCAAACATTCTGACAACTGATTCTCTCTTTGTACCAAGAGGTTAGTTCTAGAAAACTGAGCTACCTGTTTTCCTGCTTTTGCTCCTACAATGTTTTGTCAACATGCGTTTTCAATCAATCTCACGTACGGCCCAGCGTTTCTAATTTTTATCTCTCTTGCACGCCTTTTCTGCCCTTGCATATTTTCTCCCCCCAATGCCCTTTTGAATCCTTGTTTGATTACTATTCATGCATCCTCGCCTCTTCTCTACTTTCGCATCATCCCTCCAACCCCGTCTTTGTTGCATCTATGGTCCTAAAATTCACCCCCCCCCCCCTCAAACCAAATTCCGAAGACTCTGTTAACGGCTTGCCGTCATCGTCCTCCCACGGTTATATAGCAGTACAGTCCGTGACATCATGCGCTATAATTTCCAAATTCCTGCCGCAGCGTACATACGTTTTTATCCTGTAACCTACGGTAACCCACGTATGGGCCGGTTCTCAGGCACCCCGCCCGTGCTTCAAAGTGCAATGCACTGCCTCGCGTGCTTTCATAGAATCCTTTCTTCCGGAATTCCGAATTTTCTGTCCTGCTGGCCTCCACTTTTTTGTTTTTTTTTATTTCTATTACCTTTGCCCAATTTGTTGATTTTAATGCCTTTACCTGCTTTGTAAGTGCTTCGTATACCCCACTTACGCTGACCCATTTTCCGTACCATTGGCAATCTGTACTTTCCTCCGTCTGCAGTGCACGTCAATGCACCTCATATGCAGGTACTGAAACATTCCCGCGGCCCATTTTTAGTCGACTTCTCTAGAACTCTCCCCTCAACTTTTGTCTCGCTCTGTACTTCCCTTGCCTCAAAGGACGACCAACCCATGTCTCTCTGCGCCACTTCCTATATAGTTTTGCTCAGGGTTCCTAGAGCCTGTCTACCCACCAACTTCAAATTAGCCTCCAGCGCCACTTGGGTCTCTGGCTTCGTGCACAAAACGTAATTACCGAAGTTAATCCTGGCACCATGACGCCTTTCCAGATTCCCTTCACGCTCCCGCAATTCATTTAGCCCTACAGTTCTGTGATACATTGAAGCCGCGTTTCGTCGTTTCTTATTCGTAGTGTGAGCCTCAGTCGTGTGCGTGTAATCCGCACCGTTGTTATAAAAACCATGAAAACAAAATCAAAGAGGTTTTATTAGAGAGATTCGGCGGTTTATCGTGCTGCAGACTCTTGCATTGCCAAAAACGATGCTTTTTTCACTGAGAAAATTAACAATTTTGGCAACCATTTTACTTTACCGCTAAGTCGTGCGTTCCGTGATATGTCAGCGGTGACGTATTATGCAAGGTACCGGAAACGAAAGTTCGTATGTAGACTAAGGCTGTTGTGAAGGGCAAACATTTTTTTTACCGTCTTCTTGCATAGGTGGTGCAACGGCACCGCTCAAGCATCGCTGTCCGTACTTCTTACTGCCCCATATGCCCCCACAGCGAGTACCGTGGAACTATGAGATCGCACAAATATGCAAATTAGTGGGAGTAACGCATTTATTCGCTATAATAGCGTGAACAGAAACATGTGGTCCAACAGAATTTTGAAGTACCAAATAATAGAAAAATTACAAAAATAAAAAGTAACAAAATATCATAATGAAATCTAAAATAGGCCTCACCTAAAAACGAACCTAAACTAAGAAAGCCAGGAAAGAAATGTTAAAATTACGAATAAAAAAGAGAAAACGAGCAAGCCGTGTAACGCCGTGCACTCAAAGAAATACGCTGAATTCACTTTGAGAGGGCATTAGTTGGGGCATGTTGGTGCTGCATAGCTGGGGAGTTTAAATTTCAACTTGGGACACTAGCAACAGGGACCAGTCAGACGATGGAACAGGACGGGGCACAACTAACAACTGATTGCATATCTGAATTCACGGCGGAATACCAGAAAACTTCCGCTCTCTTGAGGTCAATATATAAAACACAGCCCGAGATTTGGGTCGCCTAGAGCATGGTGTCCGGAAACGAAGGGAACTGCGTAAGCGTACTATCCAGGACCTTATCCAAAAGAAAGGTACCGTAATTACCCGATTCTAACGCGCCCCCGATTCTAACGCGCACCCGATTTTCCAGGCAAAAAACCGAAAAAACTTGCACCTCCGTTTGTAATGCGCAAGTAACTCTGTGAGCAAGAAAAACGAATGCGAGAGAAACGGGCGATTTATTCCCCGAAGTAATCTCACTCATCTCACTCCTGGTCGCTCTCCGAGAGCTCGCCTTCCGCTGACCGCAACATCTCGTCATTGGTGCCGTCAAGCGCGTTCGCGATGCCACACTTCTGAACGAACGTTCAACCATGGTCGATAGGATCGTGGCCCACGCCTCGCACGCCCATCCCGCAAGCTTCTCCAGAGGCATACGCTTCAGCCAACCGCTCGTTGTGAACGCGTGGGAGCCGCTCGTGAGCCGCGGAAGCGGCGCACCTTCGTTGTCGCTGCTGCCATTGCTGTTATCAAGCACGCAAGTGGAATAATTTGACGATCTGTGTGAACGCCGAAAGAAAAGCCTAGGCGCCTAGATCCAAAAAATTGTTGCTAAAAGCTTTGGCGCCATCTTGATATGGCGATGGCGATGGGTGGAACGAAATTTCAGCTGTTCCGGCAGTTTCGGTTTCGTATCCGATTCTAACGCGCATGCGATTTTTCGGCCTATTTTTGCGGAAAAAAGGTGCGCGTTAGAATCGGGTAAGTACAGTAAGAACTGAGTATGCGATCGACGCAACCCCTCGCCGTGCTTATCACAAGAGTTTGAAGAAATGTTTCCGTTTCGGTTGATTTTTCGTTTTGATTTGTTTCAAATACGCGGCGCGTATACAAGCTCAGTGTGTCTAAATCAGTCAGTTGTTGTTGGGCTTCGTTCTGTTTCGTTGCATTTCTGGCTCCAGTTGCTACCGTCCCACTTCGATGCCCAAAACGTAATTATTTTGCTTAAGATCGCGAAAACGTTTTTTTTGGTCAAAAGGGATGCAGACATGACAAACATGAGGTCAGAAAAAAATTAGGTTAATTAGAACAAACACGATGAGGTGCTACCTTTAAACGTATCCGGGCGCTTGCCGCTCCATATATCAGTTGAACGAAACTCCTAAGTTAATAATCATGGTTTATGGTTGAAGTGGAGACCACGAGCGTAAAGTTTTTATTGTTATCGTTTTGATAACAACGAAGTTGCACAAATTCGCTTACCCGGCAGAAGCCCATTGACCCAACGGGCTGGATGCGTGTCCACACCAATAAGCAAGCGTAGTTTCCAAGCAGGGTAGTGTACCTGCTTTTTACCCTTTGAAGGTAAGGGTACCTTCACCTATCTACATATGGCGTTAAATGCCGAAAAACACATAACCCGGGAGGAAAAAAAATGTTTTTGGGTGGTTGTTCTTGAGCACGTCTCCGTATCAAAAGGTTACGCGTATCACACCCCAGCCCCGCAGAAGTGGCGGAAGTAAAGCATTTTGCTGTTATGACGGCGCAAATGCCGATAGTTAAGCCACAATGGTTTCGAAATTCTTAAAATACAAGAAATAAGGAAAAATAAAATATTACGAAAATTCTGAAATAAACAAAATGTGTGACATATATTTCGTCAAAACCAAACCAATGGTGCCTCTAAAATGCCCGGTGAACAACGTTGAAGATACGAATAAAAATATCGAAAATGACTAAACCATGTCACGCCATGCATTTCCACACCAATGGCACACTTGTGAAAATAATATACTTAGCTGCTATAATAGCCACAAATAGAAATAATTGGTCGATCGGAATTCGGTCACACACAAAAGCGACAAAAATACAAAAATTAAATATAATATTTTCAGTAAAATGATCAGCTCAAATAAAAAACATGCAGCGTATACAACTCCTCCAAAAATAGAATACAAAACAGTAAAAGGCTGGAAAACAACATTAAACTAGGAATAAAAAAGTTGCAGGTGACATCAACGTTTACGTTTTGAGATGTATGATGCGATAGCATACTTCGGCGTCGAGGGAGCGTTTTCGAACGGAGGTGGAGCATTTACCATTCATGCACCATTCATACCTGGAAAGGTACTGAAATTAAGTGACTAGAACTGACTAGCCACAAAGGTTTTACTCGGTGTGGCATAAGAAACTCAGTGGCATCTCCAATTGTGTGACTTAAAATGTGGGCGTTGCGGCATGCGGGTGTTGTTCAGTTTGAGCGACAAGACGACAGTGTGAGTATTTAAAAGTATTGATTTTGTAACGTCGTGGCCTGACTGCACGTCTTGTTCGTTAATAACACACAAACACACACACACAAACACAGAGAGAGAGAGAGAGCGAGAAAGGAAGATACTTTTGATGAGTAAGAGTTAGTTAAAGTTTGGGAAATGGGGGTAAAGAGATGGTAGTCCCCAAGGGTTGAAGCCGAAGTCTAGGGCCCTAATTATGAGGCTGTACGCTAATTATGAGGCTACAAGCGTAGCAGGGCATCCTGCCGTGAGTTGATATAAGAGGAGTATGCAATGATTGAGTTGTTCACCCCTGAGCATATCCCTAGATGTGACAAGGTTTCAAAGAAGATAGTGGGGGTTTCCTGGTATTTAGCACAGCTTTAAGTTAATGTCCTCCTTTTTCTACTAAAATTCTTAGCCAATCAAGATTTGTGGTTATGTGTGTTGGTGCGTTGCCGGCGCAAAATTTCCGATTGCTTGGTGTTGAAAATCATCGTGTGGCACGGGGAGGGATGGTGTTCCTATTCGTTGATGAGGGAACGTTCTTCATACTTCTCGGAGAACGGAGTATGGTAGTCGTGGTAAACAAGAATCATGGTATGCGAGTTCACGTAGATCTTGGTATGCTGCGCTCTTCTCTTATAGACACCTGAGTCCGGGTGTTAATATGATGTTAACTGTAGTCATTGTGCATTTCATAATCTTTCTTAAGTGTTTAGCTACAGTGCCTTCAGCTAAGCGACTAATGGACTTCTGAGCGGGAGTGATGATGCTGAAGCATCCATTGCATAGTTCCGCTAGGCGGATCGCCAAGAGGATGAATCCGATTTCCGCTATTTACGTTCCTGTGTGTCGGAGGGCAATGAAGCCGCAGCGATGTCCAGGGTAGTTCACTGCAGCAATTGTTGCCGTCGTACTTTTGGACGTCCCGGCGTCAGCGTATACTGTGTTGGCATGATTTTTGAATTTTCCACGAGTGAATATGATCTCTGGTTGTCACCGCTTCTGGTTATATTTGGCTCTATGGTTTTTGGTAGGGGAGTCTTTAGATAAAGTCACTGGATCGGTAACATATGCCTCATGGCATCCAGTCGTTCTTTATCTGGAGGTGTGCCTATATTTGATAGTGTGACTGGCCCCAATTTCGTTTTACCCAGATGCTCGTTGTGCCCTAGGAGAGTGGTCCCTCTGGTTTCTTCAAAGGTATTGTAACGCACAATTTAAAGACCCCTGTTCTGATCGTAAATGTTGGGATGTTGAAGCCTGCCCTGTATACTGCCTTGATCATTGAGTTTATTTGGCCCTCTTCAGTGCGCGAAAGTTTTTCTTACGGCAGCCTGTACAATATAGGGCTCATGATCAGCGCCTTTGTACGTTTTATCGTTTGTTACGTTTCCACTCTTCCCTGTAAAGACGTTTAACAATGTGGGCCAAATAGTGAAAGATTTTCTGTATTGTCGCTGTTGAGAGATTGTCTCGGCCTGTTTTCTCTAGCGTTATGACAAGGATTCTTATGTGGCTGTTCTCTGGGATCCCTTGCATGCTGACCTATTTTCAGGGATTTTGTTTATTGACTGCGTGGCGCCATTCAACGTTTGCCAAAACGAGCTTGCGGCGTCGACAGGGCCGGGAAAATTTCCAAAAGTGTTTTTAAAAGTTGTGGAATTAGATGCCTTATACTCGCTTTTATTTCTTATTGACACACATTTTAATTTATTTCTGGTTATTAGATAGGCTTTCCTTAGTTTTTAAGAGCCTGGCGTTAATATTCTGCCCCTTTTCAACTAGTTGACACAATGTTAGTGCCGGCATCAGTTTTGGTCGTCAGAGAGGCGCTTTGGAAGGGGGGGTGGTGTAAGTTGCAGCGCGGCTGGAGACCGCGTTTGCCCATCATGCGACTACTCAGGGCGCGTAGAACGAACGTACCTGCGCCGGCCTGGTGACAGCTTAAATCGAGTATCTTTTTTTTTTTTTGTCTCGGCCGTAGTATTATTGTACTCCTTTCCCAATTTGAATGCCCGCTGCTCTATACTCCCGATTCTGGCGAGCCCTCGTATCTGGCTGCGTCAGTTGTAGTTTCCTGTTAGCACCGATGACGTACTTACGTGGACGCTTGATGGTCACGGCTGATAGCGGGTGGCTAGCCGACACGGCAAAATCGAAAAATGAGCCTAATAACGCTATCGTGTCAAGACAGCCAGAATGAGCAAATCATGTAGCGCCTTCATTTCCAAAAAAATGCATAACTGGAAGAAGTAGCAGATTCAATCCCTATATTAGCGTAAATAGAGATAAGTGGTCAAACGCACTTTTGTCACACCAAGAATGTAGTAAAAATTTAAAATATAAAATTTTCGCAATCGCAACGAGTTCCCCATAATAAGTCATAAGATCAGTGTGGAAAAGTAGATATGGTGTCGCATACCCATTATCTGTTTCCCTCTTTATTATAAAGCTTATTTTACGGAAGCTTAAGTTTAAAAAAGTTTTAGTGTTATTATAGGGCGCAAATCTTCAAAATGAACAAATTTGCCTTTTGTCTTCATCGCGGCTATACGTCACACTCCGAAATATTTTGTACTCCTTTACCTGAGTATATCTGTTTGTTCAAGTGGTACAGACTTGTGGTCTGTGCACTAGTTAGAAACCGTGACTCCTGATTTCTCTCTGCAAAACACAGCCTTAGGTACGTCGCTTCTTCTGCTGAGATATCCATAAGGCGCTTTATGCGTACTTGTTTCCGCCCTGAGCAGTATGTTGTCTACATGCATTAGCCCTGGGGCTCGTTGTGCTACAACCTCTTCTTTTAACAGTTAAGCCGCTCAGTAATTCGTTGTATCCGGCGTTTCACAAAACTCAGAAAAACACTCGAAACAAAAAAAAATTGCCCCGGCAGAATTCCAACCTCTTTTTGATAGATGAACAGAGTTAGAGACATTCGTACTCACTCGGCTACGACCCTGAGTTAGTACCGAAGAGTCGAACGGTTCACCCACTCGGCTGTGACTGTGGAGAGAGGAATAAGGCCACCTGCTCGACACAGAGCACGTGATAGGGTACACGTTGCACCTGCGGGCACGTAGTTTAAGCATGCATTTTCTGTCACTCGTTCTGCTTCGTTGATTTGCTTCTTCGCCGTTTAGCAACAAAGATTGGGTAAAGGTCGTTCCGGCAGCGAAAAAGAAGTAACTGGGCTCCAATCGTGCACTTAAACCTTCGTGATGGTTGTGAAGGTTGTGTACAGTTCTGCTACCTTTAAATGTTGCCCGTGAGTGTAAGCTTCCCTTATTTGTTATCAATGACAATTATAAACTCAGCCCAATGCACTATAGCTTCCTCCCTAATTACATCATGCATTTGATGAACAGTAGTGCAGAGGAAGGAAATTAGTGCTTCACATTCCTATGCACAGAGGCCTATTGAGCGCATTTATTTCCACATTACTTGCACGTCTCTCAGTAGCGCTCCTTCTAAAAGTTGTACAATTGCGTTCTCACTCTCTCATCAGCCACGATAATCCTTGCCCACCCTTTTTCTGCGTTGTTATGCGCCCCTACCATGTTTAACCTCTAACCTTCATGCATTGGCTTACGAGAAAATACCTCGTCATTGGTGCTCTGCCTTGTTTGAACCCATTTTTATGTTCCCCGAGTATGCAACAGCTATCAACTGTAAGCCACTATCAGTACGCAGCTGCTAACACCTAATGCAACTAACATTTTGCTGATTCCGCTCCTAACCTGTCAAGCACTGATGTTCAATACGTGGCCAATACGAGCTTGGTTTATATTTCTCCCCTTTAACTTTACAAATTAAGGTAGCCCTTCTGATTTGCCGTGTCCGGAGCCCTGTATACCGGTACTGTTGACTTCCAGTAGCTTTCCTAACTTTTTGGTCCTATTTGGCTGATAAAATCCATTGGAAGCTCAATCATGCGTCCTTAGGTATTTTTTAAACACTTTTCTCTGCTTTTACATGATCAAGGTTGGGACCGCTATAGGAAGCAGGAAGTGCTTCTTTATTGCGACATTGCTGTTTTGATCAGGGGCCAGATTATCTGACTTTCTGAGTCTCTTCATGGTAATTTCGTACAGGGATGCCAGTGCCTGTTTTTAATTTAAAAACCGTGCCCTCTTATTGTTCTTCTGTGTCCTTAATGCTGGCACATCGTTCCAAAATTATCACGGCGTTGCCCTATCTCTGCTGAAAATTTGCCCCTTCAGCCTGGAACTTTCCCCGTTATTTTTCTCTTTCACCCATTTTCCGTTGCCTGTATTGCTCCCACTTTAAGTCTATACTTCCTTCTGCAAAGCGTTCTGTGGCTTCCTGTGATCTATGGGCGCCTCTTTACGCCTCTCTATTGCCTCCTTCGTTTCTGTGTTCCACCAGCCTATTGGCTTGTTCTTTTTCCGTCAGTGATCTACGTTCTCTTCTTCCAGTACGTGTTTGAGTGTATTTTGAATAAACTTATATACCCCATTCTTCCGCAGGGTTTCCTTCTATGTCTTCGGGCCGAAAGCTTCTTGTTACATCGGTAATCTCCGTAGTGCTTCAGTTTTGTACTGCCCCGTACTGTGCGCACCAAAAGAGCAGCCAGCTAACATCTGTATTCCTCCACCAGCATTGCAAGCAGAAAAGAAGCATCGCATTCTCAGCCGGCGCGTCCTCGGTACGTTTGCTAAATTCAAAAAGCAGTGACGTTGCATCACGTGGCACGCATTGCGTAGTCTCAATTAGTTACTTCGTCCATCGCAAGAATCGACATTTTACGGGCATCGTTAACCTCCGGACGAGGGAACTCGGAATACGCCGAGGCGCTCTGCCTGCGCCGTATTGCCAAGGGTATATACATCCAGCTCCGTCTGGATAATGCCCCTACACGTACCCTGATACATTCCTCACCGTGACGGATGTTTGACTTCTCTGGCATATCCACATGAACGCAAGATCACTCACTCCGCTTCATTTGTCTAGCCCTGTCGATCCAACCGCTCCTATCTTGACTCTAAGACTGGCTATTCTGATTTACCTCATTGCCTCTTCTGCTATCTGGCGGCTCACCTATCAAGCTTCCATCCCCCCCTCTTGCATTTCCATCCCCGGCTGGCTTGCCTCTTTTGGCTCTGAAAGGAATAGTGCCCACTGGCAGCGTGGGCCATCGACATGCTTGGACTGTTTCTATAGCGGAATAAAAAGTCTGAACTACAACTAATACATCACTCGTCTCGGTAGGATACTAGGACCACCTACATACCTTCACTTGTTAACAAAATGTACCAGGTCACGTTAGTGAAATGTGAGCAGACTTCACCTCTGAATCTAATAAAGACCGCGCCATTTATTTTATGGTGACGAATTGCCGACATTTGCAAACGACGAACCAGCTGCTCGCAATTTTGTCGTTTTGGAAAGTAAGCAGGACGACCGTAATGCCCGCCTGGAGATCATTAGAGAACCCAGAATAGAAAGGCGCGCACTTGCAAATATAGCTATTCACCTTTTTGCTTCCTGGCGAACACATTTTTTTGTCGCTTAGTACTGCCGATGTGCTGCCCGACTAAATCTCAAACGACCAAATGCCGTCGCTGACTCAACACAAGTGTTGACTTCAGTCGTTGATCATTGACTTTGAGAGGTATACATAAATATTGTTCAAGTTTTTATTACGGTATATGGTAAATAAAATGTCGACATTTTATGCGGGATAAAGCTTCGTAAAAGCACGCCTTTTTTCCAGAATGATGTGTAGGTAAGGAGAGAAAATAGGTTCGCACAAACTTTAAAATCTGTGTTAGAGACAAGCAGTATCTTCAGGGAAACATTTGTATAATTTCAAGCTTTTCTTGTTTTAGTTTTTGCTACCTTGAAACTATTTATAGCAAACATTAGCAATAACCCAATCAAATATCCTATCAAGTTCTCTTTTCTCTGCTGTGTAAGTACCACTGGCGGGACAGATAATCTGTTAGTGAAATATCTCCCAACTGTCAGAAATATACCAAAAGTAATTAAAATTGCACGCATAGCTTTTCCCGACCAGTCTCAAATCAGTTATGTTCGGAAGTGGCCCGCACACTGACAGTCTATGTATCAACGTCATTAGTAACCATCACTCAATATATACTGAAGTGTCAGCCGCAGACGAAGAACACGACGAAAGGACATAGCCTACGTGAGCTAGGTCGAAATCGAGAATCAGGGCATGCTCAGACTTTCAGGTGCAGCTGGAAGGAAAAGTCCACGAAGATATTTCTATCATGGCTTGCAAGTGATCCTATTTCATCAATAGACTTTGTTAATCAATCTTCTCGTTCTTGCCTTTTCACTGTACCACATCGGTGGAGGTTGCTATCCATCCCCAACCTTCAGGCTTGAGTTTCATTTTCGGAAATTGTGAAGCAGTTTTGTATATTTATTTACGATACCCCACAAGCGTCATTGTTAGCCATTGAGTATGGCGGGTTGTCCCATCTGCCCAAACAAATGGACTCCACAGTACTTTAACCCCAACTTCGGGCTCAACCCTCGGGCCAAGCTTTTCGTGACAACTGCACAACTCATCACTGTGCCCAGGTCTCGTATCTCTCTGTTTACTGCCAGCAGTCCCTCTCTAAATGCGCCTCTATTCCAATGATCTCGGCTGCCGAGCTGATGACGACCCCAAAGGCAGCGTCCCTCACTCCCTCACTCGCAGAGATCCTCTAACTGCTTACGCAATCCCGTATCCCTTCTCTGTAGTGCGTGAAGCATAAAAATAAAAATGTCAACGAACGAAGCGTAGCTGCCATCTCAGTACCCATGACGCTCCAATACAAGGCACTTTTGCTAGACTATTCAGGTTTTTGAGAGCCAAGAGAGACGCATATTGATGTATTCCGCCGCCAGAATTTTCAACAGAAAATGAAGGATACTCACACTAATCCGTAGGAATTGAAGGTGGCGAAACTGTACGCACGCTTCACGACCATCACGAAGGTTTAAGTGCACGATGGTAGCTGATTTACTTCATCGCTGCCGCAACGACCTTTACTCCACCATTGTTGCTATAAATGTGAACTTCCTTCATTTTTTTGAAGTGATAATCATTGCACATCACCTTCGAGGGGCATACGCTATGACGTGTTTTCCTCGTTTCGAGCAAGTGTTGCCATTATAACGGCAAACGCGGGAGTCTTTCTCGTTCCGTGCAAGTGCTGTCACGATTACGGTGAACATCTCCCAAATTGGGGACGCTTGGCTTCACAAATGTGCACATGGAACGCTTGGCGGTCGTCGCGAGGGACACGAGCGCGAGGCATTTTCTTTGTTTACTTAAGTTCCCGGCAGTCGCCGTTGTCTTAACGAGTTTCCGTGGGTGGGTATGCCTGGCTTAAAAAACGCGCGCAGGGGACGATGAAAAGTCGTTGTTGTTGTTGTTGTTCCTTTCTGATTGTGGCGCGTACCCACTTGGGGGATTGGCCAGGATCGGGAGATATATTGGGGCTAATGTGCCCAATTTAGGAGACTAAATTTTGGAGGAAAAAAAATAAAAATTGTTGATCAGAATAATTGCACAACAAATAAAGGAATTTGTAGAATGCAGGAATTTGCAAGAGAAGACTATGCGGGATTTCGCAATAGGGATTTTGCAATAGGCTCTTATTTCGTCTGAGTACAAGAAGAGCGGCTAACAGGGTAGGCGCCTAGTCTCTGAGACGTAGGTGTGGACGGCCGTAACCAAATTCCTGTGGGGAGACCCAAGCGAAATGGCACCGAACGACAGTAAGACCGGCATTGAAAGGGTAAGTCCAAGGTGGTGAATTGGCTCCACCAGGTATTTTCTTCTCATTGAAGAGAAGCCGCGGCAATGTAAGAAAAAATGCTCTAGGGTTTCGGGTTCATCACAAAGAGCACAATGACGAGAGGAGGTGAGCCCAGCGCGGTGCATGTAGAAGTTGAGCTGCGGAACTCTACAACGTAAGCTAGTTAAAGTAACCTCGCATTGGCCGTCGCGAGGCACGCCCACACGAGCGCTAGGCGTTTTCTTAGTTTTTTAACTGTCGGGCGGTCGCCGCGAGGCCAGCGCTCAAGTGCCCGCGCACGGCGTTTAGTTGGTATTTTGAACGGTGGTCACGGAAAAGTATGATTTGCTGAACAGCTTCGCTGTTAAAAGAAGCCTCGCAATTTTAGCCCCGTTCGCTACAGTCACAAATCAGTCAGGTCGCGTCCGAATCAGTTAGTTCGTCTGTTGTGTGGATCGTCCTTTTCCGTTAGCATCCATCTCCCGGCGAAGGCATTCAGAGGAGGCTGGAAGGGCTGCAGAGTCAAGGATGTCTACATGCAGCTCCGTCTGAATAATTGCAACTACCCGTTCCCTCACACATTTCTCACCGTACCGGAGGCTCGACTTCGCGGGCATATCCAAATAAGCGTCCCGATTAATTCCTATGGCCTATTTGTCTACGGCTATCGATCTAACCTCTCCTATCTTGACTGTCATACTCCAGCTGTAATTTACCCTATTGCTTGTTCTACTGCCCTGCGGTTCAGCTAACAAGCTTTCATCCCTCCCTTCCCCTTTCCATGATCACCTGGCTTGTCTGGTTTGCCTCTGAAGAGAATAACAGGGCCGAGTAGTCTCCTGGGCAGTCCACCTGCTTTGTCTGTTTTTATGGCAGAATACTAAGTCTTAACTACTATTACTAATACTGCTTGTCTGGGGAAGATAGTAGGATTGCCGACATACCTTCACTTGTCAACAATTTGCACCAGTTCACGTTTATCGAGTGTTAGCAGGTCCGCTAATGCATTTAATGTGGAGCGCGTCATTTCTCTTTAGTGACAACAATCCGAAGTTTGCAAATGACGAACTATCTGCGCACAAGTTATTTTTCTTTGTAAACAACGTAGAAAATATGGAGGTCATTAGAGAACCCGGTGTAGACAGACACGCACTTTTTCTTGCTCCAATTTCAGCGTTTGTTGTATGGATAATATATTTTTGTCATTTAGTAACGCGGATGTGCTTGCAGCCGAGATCTGAAATGGCGAAATGCCCTCTCTGAATCAACACTAGTGTTGACTTCTATCATTCATTATTGGTTTTCATGGGAATACATAAATATTTATGTAAACTTTGCCCTTCAAACAACTTAGCAACTTCTTTTTTCTTTGCTGCGTCGGTTCCAGAGGCGGAACTAAACATCTTTTAGTAAATGACCTCCGGACCACTGTCAAATATACCACAGGAAATTAAAACTACTGGCATGGCTTTCCCTCACAAGCTTGAAGCCAGATGCGTCCGAGAGTGAACTGGAGACTGCTCGGTGATATATCCACAGCAATAGTAGCAATTATTCAATAATATATTTGTGTCAGCCTCAAACGAAGAGTACTACACAAGGACGTCAGGCGTTTCGGTGTGAATCGTTTGGGAGTGGTGTACGCCGGACCACCGAAACGAGACATTATCTTACTTCGAGGTGCAGCGCGAGAAATAGGTCTACGAAAATATTTTATTCATGCCTTGGGAGTGATCCCTATTTTATCAATACGATTTCCAAAGAAATCTTCGCTTTAGTGCCTTTTTCACCGTACCCTCTCGGCGGGGCTTGCTAACCATCCCCGTCCTATCGCCTCGAGATCTGATTTCCGCAGATTATTGAACGCTTTTGTTTATTTAATTTGACCTTCTTAGATACATCTTTAACGGGCATTGAGTAACGGCGGTTATAAAAGAGGAGTGTCACTACTGAGTGAAAAGAAAATATAAAATTTAAAATAAGAAAATCCCCAGTGACGAATCCCACTTGAAACTCCAGCAATATAATAGCAAAACCAGGTAATAGCCGTAATACGGCATTGCAAGTTGCACACAGAAACGTCGCAGACGAGTAGTGAGTAATTGCACAAGTATGGGTTAATATTATTGGGGAATACATTGAAATCTACAAACGTTATTGGGAAATGAAACGCCAACAAAAAACTGTGTTGGATTTGAAATTGTAGATTTGTAGAAAATGATCAAAATACAAAACGTTACCCTGTACAAACTGAGGACTTTTTCAATACAAAAAATGCCAGCAGCCAAAGAGTGGAAGGCTAAAAAAGGAAAGACGTGTTCAGGAAACGTCGCGCTCTGCTCCGATGACATCCTGGGTGCGGGTTTTACTGAAATTCTTTGTTCCCTTCGTCGCATCTATTTCATTTAGCGGAGATTCTTTGCCACAGACGGAACCTTTTTCATTCGACGAAAAAACTGGGCTGACGATTGCAATACTCTCTAATGTAAAATTTGAGCTCAGCGCCAACTGCCGTCTTCTCGGTGAAGGCGGATAACTGCGGCGGCTCAGCAATTGAGTGCGTCATCAGCGGATCCATGACGGGGCGCATTGAACACTCTGGCGTTATTTCGCAGCGCGTCGTCGCCGACGAACATGTCTCACGTGGCCTCGGCATACAGCACTCCCCCTCACGCTTTCACCATACATTCCTCAGCCGCTTTCCTACTCGCTCTATATCGTTTATTTTGGTGTTCTCCTCGTTCGCTCGCTGGCACCAATGCCGACGGCGAGGAGAGACCACAGGCGCAAGGGCTTAGGAGCTGCGCTCTAAAATACGGCACATGCTGTTGTACCAAACAACACATGACCGAAGCTGCAAACGTGAAGAACATTTTGTCGACCTGACAATAAAAATGTTCTTACCACCCATATAAAAATCCACGTACAACGGATACCGAAGGTGGTAAGAAAATCTAGTATGTCTGGCCGCCAGAATCACAGAGGCAAGACGAGATCCCTGTCTATAAACGAAAGACAGCCGAGCGGAGGAAAACAAGCAAACCAGGTTAGCTGGGCAAACACGGTCTCTTATGGCAAAGCCGCTCAAAAACGCAGCGCCCCTACGACAGGCGTTCCTGGTCCCGAGCACTCAAACCAAGAGTCTGAGAATACGAAAATAAGCTGATGTTAGAGCTCATCTATGAAACTGCAGCCCTCAAGCTCAACTAGCTCTGCTCAAGGGAACCAGCGTGGACTGAACGACATTCTCCTCCCTCGCAACCTTGGCCAGGCCACTAATAACTCACGACAACCCAACCAGGTCGTTGCGATAGCTCAGCAGTCACCTGAAATTATTTCAGAACACAGCTCTGCCACGGGATAGAGGACTCCCCACCCGACTCTCCACCGCCAAAACGCAAGGCCAAGGAATCGACCCCCGCTAGTCCCAGCCAGTCCCCACCATCGTTCCGTAAAACATACGTCGATAAGAACGTGCTCGGCCAATTTAGAGAATACCTCAGTAAAGACGCAACCGAGACGCTCAGCGCAAAATTCGAGGCCATACTGATGGAACTGGCCGACAATATCGGCTTTCAAGTTTCTCTCCTTAATGCTAGGGCTGCAGCCTTAGAAAGCGCCACCCTGTGGATGGGCAAGCATGGTGAAATGGGCCCCCTAAGATCAACTAAACCCTATTTTCACCAACCTTCAGTGAAAAGCTCCAAAAATCTTCACGACCATATCTAATTGCTAACGTAAGAAATCCGGAAAAACTAGTACGCTTGTCTTCTGGCAATGAAACTGTCGAGGAGGGCGAGAGAAACGCGCCCACCTTGAACCATTTACTTAGACCATGACATCGAACGAAATGCCTGATGTACTTTCTCTCCAAGAGATTGGCACCTTTTCATAGCTGAGCAGTTGGAAATGTTTCTCAGACTTAGAAACCAGTGTTAACTCAAAAACTGAGTGGTAACACAGAAACTGGTGTTAACTGGTGTTAACGCTGCTGTTAACTAAAAGCAAAAACGCACGGTAGCCACTCGTGAGGCGAAACATTCCGGCCATTTGTCGCGATGCCCGCGTGGGCGCGCCATCTGCGGCTCACGTTCTTGTTGAATTTATTCCAGACAGCAAATACAGAACACCGAGCATATGTATAATTAACATATATAGCTCTCCTCGAAACACACATAATTTCCGTAAACGTTTTCGTCAAACCCTCGAACTGGCCCGGGGAAGTACCCTAATATTCGTCGGAAATTTTAACGCTTACCACACCGAATAGAGCTATAAACGGGACACAATTAAGGGGCGAAACCTCTGGCTCGATGCGCTGAGGGATGGCCTCACCTTGATCACTCACCCGACGCTGCCCCGCCGCATAGGAAACGGCGTGAGCGGTGATACTACTCGCGACCTCGCCTTCACGAAAACACGCGCCAAGATGCCACTTGGCTCAACAGTCAAGAAATTCCGGCAGTGGCCACTACATCGTCGTTATTGGGATCGAATTTGGGGTCATTGAATTCCCATACGGTAAGAAACTTCACCTTCTCTATTGGGACGCCTTCTACAAAATACGTGACGCTGAACATACCTCATCTGATGTTGCGAGCCACCCTTCCATCGAACAGATATCTGACATTCGGTAATGAACAGGACAACTCTGCAGGGATGCTAAGCAGGCTACTAAATATATACAAGCAGATGAAGACCTCTATCAAGCCGATGCAACGCTCCTTCACATGTGGGAGATCAAGCACAGTTTCCACCAGACTTTGGAAACAAAAGCTAAACCGCAACCTCAGGCGGCGCCTCGCTGCTCTCCATCACGAAATCAATGATTGCACAAATTAACACGTCAAAATTGACACAGCACGTGTGGTCGTATGGAACATGAAATTGGACGGTCAAAGACCTGGAAGATTCTACGCTATCTCATGGACCTCAACAATAATAAAACCACACAGAGAAACAACCTCAACATAATACTACACACCTTAAGGGGTTCGGACACTGAGCTAATCATGACAATTAAAGTTATACACTCCGCAGAGTACGCACGTGAGGTCCCCGCTCGCTACACGGGACAGGAAAACAACCTCCTTCATCGACCCATCAGGGTAAGCGAAGTCGGAGGGGTCATCTTGACCCTACGAACTCGCTCGTCGCCAGGTCCAGACGGCGTCACGAATAAAGTGCTCGGAAATTCGGACGATGGTTTAGTTGCAGCCCTCACCCGGTATATGAACGCGTGCTGGTAGCGGGGCCAAATACCCTACAGGTGGAGAACGGCAAGGTGATTATCATCCCCAAACCAGGCAAGAAACTGCAGCTGGAAGCTTCAGTCCAAATTAGCTCTTGTCTTTTGTTTACGAAGTTAATGGAGAACGTCATACTCAACCGGTTCATCAGCTACAGGGACAACGGTCTCTTTCTGCACACAATGATCGGCTTTCGGCCAAAACTTTCTGCGCAAGGCTGATTCGACTCACATACGATGTCCTAGACGGGGCGCACGGCTCCATTTTTGCTCTTGCCCTCGTAAAGGCATTTGACAAAGTCCAACACTCGGCTATCCTCAGGAACCTCAGCGAACTCGGCATCAGGAAATGAGTGTACGACTACACCAGCAACTTCCTCTCACACCCCACAGCTACCGTCGCTGTAGGAGGAATCAAATCGGATGCGATAACGCTCGGGAACAGGGGCAGGCGGCAAGGCTCTGTCCTCTCCCATTTTCTCCTCAACGTCACCATGATTTGTCTTCCCAAAATTTTAAAATAGATTGAAAGCCTTCAACATAGCCTTTACGCAAAAGATGCGACGCTCTGGGTCCACAGAGCCAGTGAAGGTCACATTCAGGACAGGCTTTTCGGAGCGAACCTTTCACGTGAGAGTAGGTTGTACACTCCTAAAGGTTCACGTGCAAGAAAATATGGCTCCGCAAGATGGAGTGTAGAGCTGCACTTAATTTTTTAATAAAGATGAACCCTCTTGGAAAGGCACTGCTACCAACAATCTCCTACTGTATGTATGTAGACGACGTCCAGATATCCGTGAAATCATGTAATATATCAACCTGTGAACGCCAAGTCCAGCTTAACGTCAAGAAACTTGCCGGCTTAATTCTGGAAAAAGCTCTTGTGTTGAGTTCTCCAGGAACCGTGGGGTCCATCCAGACCCATACATCACTCTTAATGGCGTATCGATTCCAGTGAAGAAAGAGCACGAGTTTTTGTTGTTGTGTTTCACACTAAACTCACATTCATTCCTCACATCACGGAACTTAAGCATAAATGTCTGAAAACGATGAATATCCTTAAGGTTCTAACGCACCAATCCTTTGGTTCCGGCAAAGATCTCCTGTTCCGCTTGTATACTGCTTTGGTTGGGTCTCGTTTGGACTATGGTGTGCGGTGTATGGGTCGGTGACTAAAACAGCATTGCGAATTCTTGACCCAGTGCTACACTTCGGTCTTCACCCTGCGTCTGGTGCTTTCGGCACTAGCCCGGTCCAATATCTGCATGTTGAATGTAACAAGTGGTGCCTTGAGAGCCGGCGGACGTACATGGACTGTCTTTATGCCTTTAAAATTTTGTTTCTGATGAACCAGCATTTTAATACTGCAATGGTATATCCACACCTCTGCTGTTTGTAAACCGACGATCTGTTCATCTGCCCTTCTTGCTTAGTGAGAGAGCAAGCTTCGGATCTCAGCGTTTCGTTTTTGGTTGTGTATAAATCATCTTTTCAGATATTTTACCGCCTTGGCAAGTTCGTTGTCTGTCTTGTGATTTTTCTTTTGTGACAATTGGCAAAAATTTAGTGCCACAAACTGCAACACCAAAGCACTTTCTCTGAGAGCTGGTTGAATACCTGTGACCAAAACTTGGTCATTGTGTCCAAGCAATATTATAGGCGACCCCATCAGCTTTTTCTTTTGGCGGACCGTCTTTCGGTCGGGGCATTAGCTGTCCAACAGTTGACACTGGTGACTATGGTGTCTTGTGCTGCTCATATTCGGAATTTTAGTCCCTGCCAACCATGAACGTACACAGAACCAATTTTTCAGCAGAAGCATATGGAAATTTACTCATTGTGCAACGCATTCTTTAAAACCAAATTACCAATTCCATCATGTATACAGATTCTTTGAGTGTTGTTCATGCACTGTCATCCCACAAGCCCAGAAAAACAAAAATACTCCGTCTCATTTTCAACACTATTATGCCTGCCTAAGCACAAAAGCATAAACTGGTGTTGTGCTGGGTCCCAAGACACGCTGAGATCGCTGGCAATCAGTTTTGAGGCGGTATGGCCGTTTCTGCTGCACTCATGAGCACTGTAGACATAACGGTACCGTATACAGACCTCAAGCCACACATAAGACAACACTTGCGTAAAACATAGCAAACACACTGGAGTGAAAATACTGACAACAAATTAAGGACAGGCGCCGAGTTCGCCCTACAGACGGAGAGTTTCCGAAGCCGGTTGGCGCATGTTCTAGCGCGTGCTAACGCGGTCCACTTAGGAAGAGATGTGAAACATTGTGGACAAAACGATCCGTGCCCGACATTCATGGACAGCATTCAGCGGCAAACTAGGAAATCTTTGTAAGGCGCAACAGGCAGGTTTGAGACAAAGAGAGTGAGGACGCCAGCTCTGCTTTTTTTTTCAGCTTTGCACCACTAGTGCAAGCTGTGCCATACGCAATATTGCCATGACAACAAGTCGAGGAGGGCGAAGCTGTTGGCGGAGCGTGACCTGGTCCATTCTGATGGGTGCATTGTACATAACGTAAACTAATCGCTTTCCTCCGTCTTATCGCTCGTGTCAGCCTTGTCGGGCCATATCTTAACCGTATGAGTTTGCTTAGATAAATTCCAAAAACGTGTGATTGCGCAAACTGTGTGGGCGCTCTTTGCGCTTTCTTGGACACAAAACAATGGAAGCAGCACTAGCTGTTTTTGCTGCATGAATCAACGAGTAGACGTTGCGTGCTGATTAAAATGAAAAACCGAGGTTGTGTGGGCGGGGCCGCAACTTGCGAACTACCGTTTCTCTTCACAAAACAAACGTGTGTTTATGGAGAGCTTATAGCGCTGATTTGTACTTGTTCACCGAAAATAAATTAAAACCCCAATAGATTTTCGCCCTATTACTATTTGAATGAGCGCGCATTGCATTTCAATTCAATTCATAGGGCTCAGTTATGGTGTCCGCGCGTAAGAAAAGCGATCCTTCACATAAAACTACGGCGATAGTTTTTACCGAGCAGTAATGCGAAGTACCACCTAAAGACTATCAAATAAATACGCCACTATCTGAATCCGGTTGTCAGGGCGGACGCAAAGCTTCACCTGTGCAGATTTTGGTGCCGAACGTAAGAAGGATTCCCTCGAACAGTGTTTGGCTAACTGCAGGAATTCCGGCTTCTTCGGTTGCATCTCCGCCTGAAATTTTCTTTACGGTTTGTAGATTTCCCTAATACTGGTAACCAGAACAGCAATAAATGCATTTCGGTGCAGCACCAGACGCCACATCAGAGCCATGCTCGCCCATATATGACAAATAACGAGACGCGGAGAGTTTAAACAAAAGTCATAGGTCACCTATCTAGAATATCTTAGAGCCTCATCAACATCACGGCTATGTCAACAAGCACAAACCTGACGAACGTTCTCTGTCAGGTAATATTTCCGTTGTTTTAGAGGTGAACTTTACCACGTACCCAAAGATATTGTGCTTGGAAAATCACCCCGATCGCGTTACCATAGCCCAAAAGTTAGTGCGGTAAATTGTACCTGATAAGGATGTTGTAAATAAATTTTAAGTGTGAAATGCTGTCTCTACACCCTTTCTAGCCCACTTTCCTTCTCAATACTTAATGAAAGAATCACTCTTACTTTTATTAGAGTGCGTATTGGGAAAGAAATTCCTTTATTTGTTGACATTCACGCATAAATTAAACTTTATGGGATGGTTGGACGTCTCTTCTTAACAAGTATCTGAATATACAGAATCAACAGAAGAATTTGAGCAGTATGTTTGGAAATGGTTCATGCAGTCACAATATTCAAACGTCTGAGTCAGATTGGCTTTGTTTGTTTTCAGGCGTGCTTCGCATAAGGACGTTCTTGCGCCTGCAGGGAAAAGGAGAATAGATCTCAACACAAGCCTTAGCAGCCAATATCCGCTTATGCGCGTGCCGTAAATCTATTAGATCTCAACAAACATGAAAACGCGTTTATAGAACAAAGTTATTTGAGATATAAATTAGCTGAGCTATAACTTGTTTCAGCTGTAGTTATTTGAGCTGTAAGCTTCAGTGAAATTTCGGAGCCAAACGTTAACTTGCGCGCAGTGGAGGAGGAACCACCTTTATCGTGTCCAGAAGAATGGCCTAATTAAGGCCGGTATGCTTCACACGACGGCCAGGATGCCTGGGCTCCTAGCGGCGCATTTCTCCCTCTGGACTGTTCGAAGTCGGTATCCTCGCTACGCAGCACGGTCTCCCAATTCCCTTTTCTGGTTACAATAAATATTACGGTTGCTCAGGGCCGCACTTTGTACAGTAGGGCATTTACACAGCATGTTGCTAAAACTAGCAAGTGGGGGAGGGGGGGGGGCAGTTTTTGCGTTGTCACGAATATCTGTGTGAAACTGCCTGGTTCTATTTATTATTATGGAGACGCATCTATGCCACTTCTTTGTCAGCGGGGGGTCGGCTGCAGTCAATTTCCGTCTTCCGCCCCTAACTGATCCAGCACGCTTCGGTAGGTGCATATGCCATCCTTGCTGTTGTCGGTGGGTTGTGCACGACCAAGTGGTTTTTGAGCTCGTAAAAAGTAGCTATTGATGCGTCCCCAGTGATCGCGATTTTGGGTGGTGTTTTGTAACTGGTAATAGTGTACCTGATTGTGTACCTGTGGTCACCAGATGGATTTAGCAAAATTTTGAGACACACGTATTTTTTATTTTTTTCACGAAAACTTCCCAGAAGCTGTATGATAAGGCATCGTTATTTCATCTTTATACACTCCTGTACGCCAATGTAATTGTAATGCAGCTATTATCAAGCTTATCACAAAGGCCAACTTCATGATCGACTTGATTCTTGAATATAACTAGCGCCTCGCCCACATGGCATTCATCAAATCAAAATACGTTCTTTGTTACTGGTGTTCGTTAGACAATTGAATTTATATTCTAAGCTGCGATAACGTTGAAACACTACTCCGTGTATACGATATTCTACGCAAAATAAAACCCTTGGACGGCACGACAAGACCCTACAACCATTTCTAATTATTTCTGCCTTGTGAAAGATATGGAATATATGGGGTAATTGGCATTATATTTAATTAATGTTTGGCTTATAAAACAAACTTTGGCTCATAAAACACGCACAGTCAATGTTGTATAGCTTGTTTTTACAGACGTAGAGCACCCTACCGCTCAAGTCCTTCGAAAGGTCAGCAATAGGTTCTTTACGGGGTACGTAGCTACTTCACTACACCAACTAATTTCGCTAAATACTAAAATGCGTACATTTTTTTAGTTTCTGTGAAATTACTCGTGCTTAGTCGAACTAGGAAAATGCGGAAAACACACGCTGTTTTTTTAATTTGTTTTGAATACCTTCAAGGCAATTTAATTGAAGAGGGGAGTGAGTATATACAACAAATGAGCAAACTGTAGTAGAAACAGTAGAATAGAAATAGTTGCAACCTCTACAAAACAAAGTCATAAAGGTAAATAAGGTTGCAATCTTCCTGTTGCGGCATGAGAAGTGCGGCTGAGGTTTGCATACGTGACAATTTTTGGCATTCATTGCAAGTATAATCAAAATAAAACAAAAATATACATTGTACAAGTGGAATTCGCAGAAAGTAATGCATCTTTATACACAATCATAACACCTAAAATATAATATTAGACACGGCGGTACAAAACAAATCGGGGTTGCTAATTGTAGCAATATCAGAAGAAGGTGGTTCCAGTCGCTGGAGGTACATTCTTTGTTAAAACTTTGTGGGCCACGGTAACCGTGACCGGAGCAGGCGCGCGGCCCAGCAGGGCCGCTGCGCTTGCCGCTGTCGGGTGGTTGCGCGGGTAAAGAGTGCGAAGGGAACTTTTGCTCTTGCTTTTGTTGTGTGTCCGGCGCGACAAGTGTTCCGCAAGGTGCCTGCGCTGCAGCGTAGTGCAGCTGCTCTGAGAAATTTTACCGCTCCACTTATCGCGCCAGCCATACTACGAAAGGGAGCGCAGAAGTTCACCTCACTCTTTTTAGCCCCGTAACCATCCGACAGCGGCAAGCGCAGCGCCCCTGCTCGACCACGCGCCTTCTCCCGCTACGGTCGCCGTGGCCCATAAAATTTTGGCAAAGAATATACCTGGGATGAAAGAATGAAAAAGACCTTAGTATTGCAAGAAGGAACGCCAACTTTATGAACATGATCTAAGCGCGAAGATGTGTATGAAGGTGGAGTAAGTTAAGCGTTGCAAAGCATGCTCTGTGAGAATACTTTATTGAATAAGCCCAAGCGTGCAATTTTGCGACGTGACGTCAGAGATGTTAGACCCAAGTTAGTTTTTATTCCGGATACGCTGACTGCTCGCTGATAGAAAAAATGAAACGTGCGGCGTTGTTTTGAATCGTTTCGACCTGATGATTCAGAATTTCAATGCATGGGTCCCGTATCGGTGAGGCATAATCAAGTTGTGAACGCACAAGTGATTTGAAAAGGAGCAGTTTGATCGAAGAAGTGGCGGAATGCAAATTTCGTCTTACGTAGCCAAGCAAGGGATTGGTTTTGTTGGCGATGCCTTCAATGTGAAGATTCCAAGGTAGGTCAGTAGTGATATGAATGCCCAAGTATATAAAAGAAGTAACCGCTTCAAGGATGTCACCAACAAGGAAATATGAGTGCACGTTAGTGCTGATGCAGGAAACTCGCATTCATTTGCATTTTGTAGTGCTTATAACCATCTTCCATCCATTTCAATAATGGGATATGGCATTGATGTCAGAATGGAGAGCGTCTATGACAGTATCGTTATGTATTTTCCGAAAAATGACACAATCGTCAGCGTATAAACGTAGTGATGAGGAGGTACATTTGGGCAAATCATTGATCTAGGTAAGAAAAAGTATCAGCCCAAGGACTGTGCCCTGGCGTACACCTGAGATAACCAGGGTTAGAGAAGAATTGGTGTCATAAGATGTGTCAAATTGCTGGCGATGCATTAGGAAACACTCAATCCAGTTTAGTATGCTAGGGTCGAGACCAATATTTCTTAGCTGGAGTAGATGTAACGCGTGCGGAGCTTTCTCGAATGCTCTAGCAAAATCGAAATAAATGCAGTCAGCAAATGAACGGTTGTCAAGAATGGAGTGAAGTTTTTGAGTAAACAAAATCAACTGGGTTTCGCGCAAGGAACACGTCCGAAAACCATGATGTGCAGGGTCGAAAAATGAATTGGATAAGCGAAAACTGCCAACATGAGCGTAAATGATGTATTCCAAAATTTTACATGGTGCGCCAGTGATAGATAGTGGCCTATACTTCAAGGGCGACTCTTTGTCTCCAGATTTAAAGACTGGCACCACTTTTCCTATTTCCCAATCAGAAAAGATTGCTTAAATAGCTTTTCTAAGATAATAGAACAGCTTTGTTCAGTATTTGTAACGAATTCGGAAATAATACTATCAACACTAGAGGAAGAAGAAATTTTATGCGCGTCAATTTTTATTCCTTCCCTTAGGGTCAATCTCCAAATGGTACATCGGTATGTTGTCGTGGCCTTTCAAATTCGGTAGACAAGAAGTGAGTTGTTATAGAATGCATCAGAAAACAATTTGTTTAGCACACTGGCACACTCGTTCACCGTTTGTGTCATAATAATGGGACAGCTTTCAGCAGTGTTAGCGACGCGCCAAAATTTCCTGTGAATATTTTGCAAAAAACTAGGCATCCTAATTCTCAGGAAATTTTGTTTTGTAGTTATGACAGCAGTAAGATAATGATTGACTGCTGAGCGGTACAAGCGCTACCTATCAATAATACGAGATGTTTTGACAAGGCGGTGCAGCCATTTTTTTTCTGTTTGATAGGCGCTTAAGGTAGGTGTGAAGGGAGCCTTCGGGTTACAGGATATTTCCCCAGTAGGTATGAAGCGTTCTGTCAAGTCAATGATATTGTTCTTAAATAACACCCAGTTGCATTCCAGTGATTGCTGATCGAATACGTCTAAGTAATCAATTAGAAATGATTGATTGTAGGATTTTACACGCCTACGCAACTCCGGCGATGAGGCGCGCCGTAGTAAAGGGATACGGATTATTTTTACCACCTGGGGAAGGAGCGCCGAAATCTCGCGCAGACGGGCATTTTTGCTTTTCGCCCCCATAAACTCATCAGCAGCTCCATCAGCAACTCACTATTAATGTCTGAGTAGTTGGCGTTGTGATAATTTCGAATGGTTTCTTTAGAACATATATGTACTTGTATTGTTGCAGTCAAATTCAAAAGGGCACGACCGCTTAGTTGTCAGTCAAGCTGTCAGTTGTCAGTCAGTATTCAGTCAAGCATCATTTACAAAAAAATACTGTTCATTTCTCCACAGTACTGCAAAGATTACGCACTTGGTTTTCTTCTAGTAACGCCATTGCTCTTTGTTTAAATCTTGGTGCATGATAGCTGGGACACCCTGTGTGTGTGTTTATATATATATATATATATATATATATATATATATATATATATATATATATATATATATATATATATATATATATATATATATATATATATATATATATATATAGTGAAAGAAGTCGACTGACACGTTTCCCGTTTTTGTTGCCAACAGTTTCGGAGTTAGAAACTCCTTCTTCGGGGCTGTATTTTAATTTCTCACATTGCGTCTTTATACAAAAACTTCTGTGAGGGAGGGTTACTTCCCTCATCCCTGCAGGAGAGGTCGCGGGTGAGGAGTGTTTCAAACAGTTTGAGCAAGTGAGACATTCCTATTGGCTAGAAAGGTGGAAGGTGAGGGAAGGGGAAAGAACACGGACGAAAAGGCAGCACGAAAACACGTAACAAGAGGCACACAAGCAAACACAATATCAAAAACAAGAGTGAGTCCTGCGCGCTCCGCAAATGGTGTAAAAGTAGTCAGCGGGAGAAAAAAAAAAAAGAAAGAAAAAAGGGGGGGGGGTGAAGGGAGACGGACATAAGATGGCGGCACAGGCATGGATATTCGATTCGGTCAAACTCCCAAGGCCGCATGCATGCACGGCCCGCCCAGTCGACGCATGGTCCCCGCGCCATACTCGGAATTTTCTGTCCCATTTTCGGTTTTGTTTTACTACTGGTTAAACCTACAGAAGCTCTCGTCTTGGCGCCGCTTCGACGAAACCGAGTGGTGCAGCCAAGCTTTGCTACGCGGCCAGCGAGCCGCGGAACAAGTCACACTGGGATTTGGTTTCATTTGGTCTGTCAGTGGTGCGGCGGTCATAATTCAGGCCGCTGTGCGTCGGCGGGCCCGCGGGGCGCGCTCACAGCTGTTCAAGGTCACTGATTAGTCTGGTGGTGGTTGCCGAACGGGCGGGGAAGGGGGGGCGCAGGGGCGGCGTTCTACCCGTTTGTTTTGCTTGACTTCGTCCCTAAAGCGGGGTTTCCTTTTTTCCTTCTTGCTTTCTTTTTTAAGTTGTATGCACGCTCTCGGGTCCGCGCTCACCCCCTCCATTGCCCGCAAGGTCCCGATATTTGCGTCTAAGGCGCAGCTTTTTGTCGCAAGAATGACAGGCGGCCCGGGTCCTCATTGATGCCATGGGTGAATGCCTGGAATTTATGTATAAAGTAGGACTCCCTCTGCTCGCGTTCGAGGGTAGAGCGGAAGCCGGACTGCAGGAGAGTGATTCTGATATGCTCAATGGAATGGTCCGGCAGGCGCATATGTTTGGAAAATGGTAGATCCGGCTGTGAGGTGACGTGGGATTTGTGGTTGTTGAATCTGAGTCGGAATGCATTCTCGGTCTGGCCAATATACTCCTTGCCACACATTTCGCAGTGCAGTCTGTATACGACGTTACTGGAATCACAGTCGAGACTTTCTTTTATTCGGAAGGAAAATTTGGAAAAGTTAGATTTTGCCGTGTCGGTTGGGGTGATGAGGGGACAGATTTTGCAGCGCGTTTTCCCGCATGGGCGGCAGCCTGAGTGTTGTTTCGTGATCCCAATTTTAGCCTTAACAAGCATATCTCTGAAGTTCTTGTCTTTACGATACACTACACGGGGTGGTTCGGGGAAGATAGCTGACAGGTGCTCACTTTGTCTGATCATGTTGAAATGCTTGCTCAGTATGTTGTTCACTCGCGGCATGTTCGCACCGTATGTTAATATCAGGTTGGTCTGGGGTGTTTCCGTTTTTTGTGAATTGGCTTTTGACAATGCTGACTGGCGGTCTGTTTGGCGGGCCCGGTTGATTGCGTCATCAATTATATTTTCTGGGTAATTTTGATTCAGAAGGGTGTTCTTTAGATTTTGCGAGTTTCTGTCAAATTCTTGGACATCAGAACAGATTCGGCGGTATCTGTATGCCTGCGAGTATGGTATTCCAACTTTGCAATGTCGTGGGTGGTTGCTGTCGAAATGCAGGTACTGTTGGCGATCCGTGGGTTTTTTGTAGACGGTGGTCGCGAGGGAGTTGCCATGTACCTGAAGGGTTACATCCAAAAAGTTGATAGTATCTTGAGATATGTCGTGGGTGAACTTGATTGATTGATGGAGGCAGTTAAATTTTGAAATGAAGTCGAGAAGGCTCGCTTTGTCGTGGTTCCATATCATGAATATGTCATCTAGAAAACGCCTGTAAAACAGTGGTTTCTTTTCTTGCTTCTCAATGAAAGGAGTTTCCAATGATGCCATAAAAATATTGGCGTAACTTGGAGCCATCTTGGTTCCCATCGCCGTGCCGCTGATCTGAAGGAAGTGCTTTTCGTTGAATTCGAAGTGGTTATAATTTAATACAATGGTTAGAAGCGTTGCGAGAGTTTCGCTTTCTATGTCTATTGATGGGTTGTTTAAGCCAATAAATGCTGCCACGGTCGCTGCGATGCCTTCCGAGTGGGGAATATTTGTGTACAATGAACAGACGTCCAGCGTCACCAGAAAACACCCTGGGGAGATGACGATACCAGCAATTTCCTGTAGAAAATGGCTGGTATCTTTGATGTAGGATG
The DNA here is from genome assembly GCF_048455015.1 of Haemaphysalis longicornis. NCBI lineage: Eukaryota > Metazoa > Arthropoda > Arachnida > Ixodida > Ixodidae > Haemaphysalis > Haemaphysalis longicornis. Next base: position 48,059,278 of record NW_027526225.1, on the reverse strand, counting down.
GGAACGTAGGGGGGATGTCCTTAATTATGTGATTAATGAAGCTTGAAATTTTTTCTGTCACCGTCCCGTTACTGGATACAATGGGTCTGCCCGGGTGGTTGCTCTTATGTATTTTAGGTAGCAAGTAAAATCGACCAGGGGCAGGATGTTCCGGTGACATAATTTTAACCATCGCGGCAGTTATATTACCTTCCGTGACAAGAGATTTGAGGGTGTTGTGAATTTCACTTTCATAGAATTTTGTGGGGTCATTTGGTAGCTCATTATAGAATTGTCTGTCGCTTAGTTGTCGCATTCCCTCTTCCAAGTATTCAGACCTGTCAAGTATAACAATGGCTCCCCCCTTGTCCGCTGGTTTGATAATTATGCTGGTGTCCGCTTGAAGGGAATTTAAAGCTGCTCGCTCTTCTACTGACAGGTTGTTGCGCCCGGGTCGGTGCTGTGCATATGCCCGGATTACATCCTTCTGTACAGCCGCTATATACATATCTAAGTGCTGGTCTCGTCGGTCTTTTGGTGTCCAGGATTTGTTTGACGCACCAGGCAGTTGTGTTTTTGTGTTGGGGCGGTCATGGAAGTATTCCCGGAGACGCAGATTACGTGCGAATGTGTCCAGATCCTGATATAGTTGGAACTCATTGAAATTTCCGGAGGCTGGGCAAAATGTCAAACCTTTTGAGAGAAGTTTTTCTTGAGCCGGGGATAATGTTTTGCTTGACAGATTTACCACGTTCATTTGTTGCGCATTCACGGGGCGAGATATAGCATCGGGACCTGGGGTGACGCCTACGGGATGGGTTGGTTGCACGGGGTGGACTATAAACTGTGGGGAAATGTTATCGCGTTGCAATTTCTTGATTTTTTGTTGTGATATTTCTTTCCTCTTTGTCGTCTCAAAGTTTTTAGGTTCCTTGCATTCTAAGTCGGATAAATTCGATTGCGACCTCTCTAGAATTTCGGCATCTAGAAGCTCCATGGCCCGTCTTCGGCTGTGCTGCGAAACAATCTCCGTGAGACCCACCGACGCATCGGACAGCACTTTCTCCCATTTCGTGATTTCCTCCGGATTAAATGTGCACATCGAGGGTGTGCAGGCTAGACGAAGGCCTTTTGGTGCGGCGTTCTGGTTGACGTATGTTTCCAAGTGAGCAGCATGCAAATCAAAGCGAACACGCTTGTCGATTAATTTCCTAAGAGACAAAAAAGAGGGGGACCATGCATGATCAGGGCGAGCCGTACCTGTCTCCACTGCAAGTCAATTCTCAGCCTCCCGGCTTGGTTGCGACGCCGCCTTCGTGGCCAGGCGTGTCATGTAGCGGCGTTCTGGGACGGGCGGGGCTCGGGAAGGCGTCGGACGGGGCGGGCGTTGTGGACACGGCAGGCACGGTGGGCACGGGGGACAGGGGGGCAGGCCGGCCGGGGGAGACGTTTGGTCATGGTTGTCTGTTTCTTCTGTTAGTCGAGGCGCGGAGGCCCAACGCGGGCGATGATAGCGCAGGCGCTCCTTAAAGTGTTGCGCCAGGACCGCGACGCCCTCGAAACTCGCGTGCAGCCCGTCGGCGGCGAGGAAGCGCCATGGGGGAAGTGTTAGGAACCCATGGTCTATGTAGAAAATCCGGGGCCCCAGTACCCCTCCACGGCACAGCTGTCGAACTTCACGGGCGTAGCGCTGGGCCTCCGCGTTAAACCAACGAACAAAGTTCCGGTTGGCACCCCCTCTGCGACGGTTGGGGGCGCGGGGAAGAGGGAGGCTGAGAAGGATGGTCTTCATCTCCGGGCGACGTTGTCGTATCCGCTCCACTGTTCGCTTCAACTCCGCCACCGCCGCCGCCGATCCGCGCCGGGCTATGTCCACCGTACCCACATGTAGGACAAGGGTCTCCACTCCGGTCGGCAAGTACTCCAGGGTGGCAAGGACATCCTCGAACATCGCTCCGCCGTAGGACACAAATCCCGGTGCAGAGGTATTGCTTGGGTCGAAATGATTGAAGACATGTCTGATGAGTGAATCACCAACGATTGCTGTTTTGATTTTGAATTTGGGAAATCTCCGGGACAGACGTTCAGTCGCGGGTTTGCTGGCAGCCATAGTAAAATATAGAGATCATGAGGTTCGATGGGCCAGTATAAAAATAGTGAAAGAAGTCGACTGACACGTTTCCCGTTTTTGTTGCCAACAGTTTCGGAGTTAGAAACTCCTTCTTCAGGGCTGTATTTTAATTTCTCACATTGCGTCTTTATACAAAAACTTCTGTGAGGGAGGGTTACTTCCCTCATCCCTGCAGGAGAGGTCGCGGGTGAGGGGTGTTTCAAACAGTTTGAGCAAGTGAGACATTCCTA